>NC_054706.1:24044377-24119377 GCF_016097555.1 Gigantopelta aegis
GTGATATTTTAAAGAAAACAATTTATTTAAAGGCGCTTACCCTAGTTTTAACTCCTAAAAATGAACACTAAATTTAGTTAATCTAGAAACCTGTAGCACGTTTGGATAAAGTTACAATAGAACTCGAATCAATAACCGCTACTTCTCGCGTTTTCAAAAATATGAAACAAAATGCATTTTGTGATATTAAAAACAACAGGATGACCAGAAATACTTCGGTTCTACGGAAATGGATAATCTAAACAATAAAATATAAGTAATGTTTGAGTTCAGTGATCATAAACGGCTCTAATAGTGAAAAATATGCTGTATTGTTTAAAAACTAGAGTCTGTTCCTTTAACATGCAACTTTAGTGGTGAAAGAGCTATGTTATACGGAAACATTTTAACAATTAATTGCAACAAACACTGGGCAGTATCTTTAAGAACCGATGTTTTGACATTATACATCTCTTCTTAGTTTCGGTTTTGTTTTTCCTTTTAGGTTGTCTACGTCAGCGCTACTGTCCCTTACGTACTGCTGTTGGCGCTGCTCATAAGAGGGTTGATGCTGCCGGGAGCCGTGGAGGGAATTAAGGCGTTCATCATTCCTCGCTGGGAGAAACTTCTTACTTTACAGGCAGGGGCAGAGTCACCGTGTTCTTTGGGGTGGGGGTGGGTGATGGCAGGTGAGGGTTTGTAGCAGCGTCAAACCTAGACTAAAGAGCAAGGGAACAGTAATACTTTTTTTCTAGCTTTTAGACACGTATAAACTAAAACAAGGGTAGTCCGAGTACTCCGACCGTTAGCCCGATTATTCTGACCGTTAGCCCGAGTATTCTGACCGTTAGCCCGAGTACTCTGACCGTTAGCCCGAGTATTCTGACCGTTAGTCCGAGTATTCTGACCGTTAGTCCGATTATTCTAACCGTTAGCCCGAGTATTCTGTACGTTAGTCCGAATATTCTTACCGATAGTCTGATTATTCTGACCGTCAGCCCGAGTATTCTGACCGTTAGCCCGAGTATTCTGACCGTTAGCCCGAGTATTCTGACCGTTAGTGCGAGTATTCTGACCGTTAGCCCGAGTATTCTGTACGTTAGTCCGAGTATTCTTACCGTTAGTCTGATTATTCTGACCGTCAGCCCGAGTATTCTGACAGTTAGCCCGAGTATTCTGATCGTTAGCCCAAGTATTCTGACCGTTAGTCCGATTATTCTGACCGTTAGCCCGAGTATTCTGACCATTAGTCCGAGTATTCTAACCGTTAGTCCGAGTACTCTGACCGTTACCCCGAGTACTCTGACCGTTTGCCCGATTATTCTGACCGTTAGCCAGAGTACTCTGACCGTTTGTCCGAGTATTCTGACCGTTACCCGGAGTACTCTAACCGTTAGCCCGATTAATTTAACCGTTAGCCTGAGTACTCTGACCGTTAGCCCATGTAGTCTGACCGTTAGCCCGATTAGTCTGACCGTTAGCCCGATTAGCCTGACCGTTAGCCCAACTACTCTGACCGTTAGCGCGATTATTCTGACCGTTAGTCCGAGTACTCTAACCGTTAGCCCGATTAGCCTGACCGTTAGCCCGATTAGCCTGACCATTAGCCCAACTACCCTGACCATTAGCCCGATTATTCTAACCGTTAGCACGAGTACTCTAACCGTTAGCCCGATTAGCCTGACCGTTAGCCCAACTACTCTGACCGTTAGCGCGATTATTCTGACCGTTAGTCCGAGTACTCTAACCGTTAGCCCGATTAGCCTGACCGTTAGCCCAACTACCCTGACCATTAGCCCGATTATTCTAACCGTTAGCACGACTACTCTGACCGTTAGCCCGTGTACTCTGACCGTTAGCCCGACTATTCTGACCGTTACCCCGACTACTCTGCCGTTCGAGAGCTGGACGGACATTTGGACGCTTATGGTCGCTCTCCCAGTCGGAGATAACTGTATAGCGAAAACATGGAATGGTTGCCTACTACATTACAGCTCTAATACAGCAATAATCCTATGTTTGACTCAATAACCTTTACAACTGATCATTTTCGAGTTCGCTGATAACAAATATTCCACATAGTAATGACCAATGCACACACTACAGGAAGAAACCCCTCAGCACCTATGTATTTAACCGGAACATGACTGTAATGTGTATATTAGTGGTTACTATGTGGCATGTTATTTGATATTAGTGTTTTTTTCTGCTCCAGTGTCACGGGGATCCTATAATACCCGTAACTGAATAAAACACGATTATCCAAATATCTCTTCTAACTGTATATCTTTTAGATCTCTCTGTATTGGGCAGGTACTACCCGAGTGGCCCGGCTCTAGGTGTGATCAGAGATAAGATCTGATATAAATATATATATATAGCACGTTTAGTTCACTAGAAAACACAACAAAACACAATACTCTTTGGAATCTGTATTAACTCTAACGCTGACAAATGTACTTGCTGCAGTAGTTAATTAACAACAACAATATAATAACAACCCAGAGCTAATCACTTAATTAGTTAATCACTAGGTGTCTAGTTTACACAATATTCTAATCACTTCACCGTGATTACAACACACACACGGGTGATAATTGAGAAACGCTGCCAGGGGAACTTAATTAATAAAGAAATTACAACTCTATTCCTAACTGGTTAATTTTTAATTAACCCTTAACTACTCATTCAGTAACCTTGTAATACAGACTTAATACTGGTACATATCACCATAAAGACAATAACCTACAGTTTACCTAGGTCCTCTAGGATGACTGGTTAAGCTTTATCTTACCAAATACTCGTATAAAAATATTAGAACAGTGAAGCCTACAATTTACTTCGTCCGATTACCGGAGACACTGTCTAAAGAATATTGGTATAATACAGTATTAAAATATTTAAAGTCACATCAATCACATCAAGGTTATACAACAGAGCAGAAATATATAGTTACCAAGTCCGGTCTGAACTAATATAGTTCGTTCAGTTGGACAACGTCCGTTCCCCTGGATACTTCCAATGTTTCTCCTCAATATATCTAAAATCCTATCTATTTATTCAAACATCTCAGACTAGTCCGGAGACAGCGAATATCGCCTGGGGGCACAACGCGGTACCTCACCTATCATGTGATATTTCCACAACTCCCAGAGATGGTATATTTTCTTAAATGGCCAGACAGACCGTCGCCAGGTCGCTAGAAATCCCCAGGTCGTAAACCGAACTACTGGGGTTATTACGTAACCACTGTGCCCACCTGGTCTAAGTGCATATTGGGACGCAGGACTACCACCGTCGCGCGGGGGTATTACGTAACCAAGCTGCACACGGCCCTCTAAAACAATTAACATCGACACAGGCGAAAAGATAAGAGCATGTGCCGTCACATCCAGTGTCGCCACCTATCTTTCACATTTATTTTTTACTATCCTGCTACACTTCCCTGTCCGTGTTTCTCCTAGTGCAATTTGTTTTTGTTGTATCAGCTGTTCCTTTCAGGTTTGGATTGACAGCGCTACCCAGGTGATGTGGTCATGCGGCACTGGATCCGCCAACATTATCACACTATCTAGATACAACCGTTTCCATAACAACTGCTATAGGTAAGTTTAAAGATACATGGATAATTTTGGTGGCAATTTAGTGCGTGTCTGCGGAATGATTTTAAAAATGTAATTAATTAATGTCAGATTATTATATTTTATGGCATATGTTTAGCAGTGGATCCGTCACGCTTATCAGATTTTGCAATAATACAGTCTTAAAAAAACAGTATGGGCGTGTAATTGAAGGTAACCTTTATATTTCGCACACAAAATATAAATTAAAATAAATTAAAATAAATACTTTACTTAACGGTCAGAATAAAATTTTGAGACTTCCCCTTTAATATTAAAAAGAAGCCCCATTTAAACTTACATTCAAACAAAAACATGATCACATGATCGAATAATCAATGCATTGGATATGATTTTTTTTTCTGTTTCATTACTATATGTATAATTAATAATTAAGATGGGCACACTACTGATATTAAATTATTTCTGGGTGTATGTATGTTCATTTCAGAGACGCCATCTTGGTGACCGCTCTCGACTGTGTTTCACCAGCGTGTTTGCCGGTTTGTCGTGTTCGCGGTCATGCAAAAGTAGGCTATATGGCGGACTATCTGGGAAAGACACCAGGGGTTGTCCTTTTCAGGGTATGTTGTCCCCCATGCAGTCAAAGGTATACAAAATCAGTGCTGATATTAATAAACCCATCGGATCATTCTAGTTTACTCCGGCGGTGGCGGTTAAATGGTTTTCTCTCTCATTATACGTGTGGTCCATAACTAAATGTCCGACGCCATATAACCAAAATTAAAATGTGTTGAGAGCAAAAAGTTGGATTTTGCGTCAATATTGAGATTTTAATTTTTTTTACATATTGAATTTTAATGAGTTTCTCAATTATTGCAATTGGACAGAAGATCTAAATATAATGAATATAACTACATCCCAAGATTAAGTACTCCTTCCTTCTATGTTTACTTCTCCAAAAACATTATTTTAGACATATTTTTAATGAATGAATGTTTAACGACAACCCAGCACAAAACATATATCGGCTATTGGGTGTCATACAATGGTCATTACTAAATATAAAAATGAATTGATGATAAACATGAATAAAATTTTTTATAAAATCAAGTTTGGTAATTTATATCAGCATTTTGTGACAAAAATCTTCATTTTCAAAGCTGTCGTCAACAAATATTATGGTGTATACCTAAGTAATATCTGTAAGTATGTTAAAATTTATCACTGTTTTGCCTTTTACAAAGTATACATGTGAAAACTAAAAGTAATTTCAGCAGGGTATGAATCATGTCTAATTTTCCCTGAAATTAGTTGTAAACTGCAAATGGCCCCAATGTGACTTTCATCCCTCACATTTCTGTCGTATCAGTCACCACATGATTAGCCTCCACTCCACCAAAATATGGTTAATTTTTTGTTTCCGTCAGTGTTTATATTTAATTAAAAATGAAGTAAAATCTAATGATTGATTTTTTTTCCTATAAATATTTCAAAATCTTTCCAAAGACAACACTGTGCAGATAGAACATATGTAGAAGAAAAAATAGCTGCTCATTGTATGAAGAAATTCCAAAATTTGATAGTTATTACATTTTGAAGTGGTGTCCTCAACATTGCTAAAATTGGCCATGGCAAGGCACTGTGGTAGGTGTTTTAACACAGCCTCTGTATACTCTCAGTTTAAAGGTGACATACCGATACTTACCGAATGAATCAAGTATGTATGAATGCGATGCGAACACGAAACAGACAATTTCACCGGAAGTTTCCTGCTCTGCTGTAGGACTGTGACTACCAGCTCTCAACCAAGACTGCATGCTTTAAGAATGAAGCTTGTTCCGGCCCGCAAAATCGCACCGTAGGCATCTGTTTTATCCAATATGCTGGGAGAAAGAGCTCAACAGGGGTTGTCCTTTTCAGGGTATGTGTCCCCCATGCAGGCAAAGGTACTACTTCACGGGCCTGCTGATATTAATAAAAATGTTATAGCCACTAAGGCTATATAGAAACATATAGCATATTGTGGTCTGAGGCCATGTTCCAGAGACGCCCGTCCGCCTCTTTACTGCCGACTGTCGCGGTTCGGCTATATGGCGGACTATCTCACCAGTCGATCAATGCCGTCAAGGTATGATCAGTGCACACCCAGTCATCTAGTTTTCCGGCGGTGGCGCTCATACGTGTGGTCCATCTAAATGTCCGACGCCATTACCATGAGTGCGCCGTTAAATATCCCTTCCTTCCTTCTATTTTACTCCAAACATTATTTTAGACATATTTTTAATGAATGAATGTTTAACGACAACCCAGTCAAAACATATATCGGCTATTGGGTGACAATGGTCATAACAGTGTGACAAAAAATTATAAAATCAAGTTTTAAAAACACAATGCACAGAGCTGTGCAAAGGTATGTCATAAAATTTCAAGTAAAAAATCAGTCGTGTCAAGATAATAGTGGTGATGTCTACCAAATATATCTTCCTTTGTCGGTCCAACATGATTACACTCCGTCAGAATAAGTGTACACTGACATGTTCACACTCAGGTGGAGGTCTTCTTTATAAGAAATGAATAACAGTATGTATGACGTCCTAACACTCTTCCTGCTCTGCCTGTAGGAGGACACTCTCCCAAGACTGGCTTTAAGAATGAAGCTTGTTCGCAATCGCACCGTAGGCATATTTTATCACTGTTGAATCACTATGGCGTCTAGAACATGACATACATATAAATCCACCCGTCCCCTCTTTACTGCCGACTGTCTTCTTTGTACTCACCCGATGCCGCATTTGGCAAGTATCTTTTGGCGCTCAGATCCATCGATTACCATTCACATACCGTCCTAAACAGTGTGATGTCATAACAGAAAGTCCTAACACTGTGACGTCATAACAGTGTGATGTCATAACAGAAAGTGATGTCATAACTAAGTGTGATGTAATAATAGAGTGATGTTACAACAGTCATAAAAAAGTGTGATGTCATAACAGTGTGACGTCCTAACAGTGTGACGTCCTAACACAGTGACATCCTAACACTGCGATGTCCTAACACTGCGATGTCCTCACACTGTGACGTCCTAACGGTGTGACGTCCTAACACTGTGACATCCTAACACTGTGACGTCATAACAGTGACGTCATAACAGTGTGACGTCCTAACACAGTGACATCCTAACACTGCGACGTCCTAACACTGTGACGTACTAACACTGTGACGTCCTAACACTGTATCATCCTAACGGTGTGACGTCCTAAATCTGACATCCTAACGGTCTGACATCCTAACACTGTGACATCCTAACACTGTGACGTCATAACAGTGTGATGTCATAACAGTGTGACGCCATAACCGTGTGACGTCATAAAGTTAAATTTGTTTTATTTAACGACGCCACTAGAGCACGTTGATTTTTTTAATCTTATCATCGACGTCAAACATATGGTCATTCTGACACCGTCTTTTTTTTTAGGAAACCCGCTGTCGCCACATACGCTACTCTTTTACGGCAGGCAGTAAGTGGTTTGCCCCTACCCACTGAGCCTTTCGGAGCACTCACTGAGGGTTTGGAATCGGTATCTGGATAAAAAATCCCATGCCTGGACTGGGATCCGAACCCAGTACCTACCAGCCTGTACACCGATGGACTAACCACGATGCCACCAAGGCCGGTTAAATGAGTGTGATGTCATAACAGAGTGTGACGTCATAACAGAGTGTGATGTCATAACAGAAAGTGATGTCATAACTGAGTGTGATGTAATAATAGAGTGTGATGTCACAACAGTGTCATAAACAAAGTGTGATGTCATAACAGAGTGTGATGTCATAATAGTGTGACGTCATAACAGTGACGTCATAACACAGTGGCATCCTAACACGGCGACGTCCTAACGGTGTGACGTTCTAACGGTGTGACATCCTAACACTGACGGATTGTCATGTCATAACAGAAAGTGATGTCATGACTCAGTGTGATGTCATAATAGTGTGATGTCACAACAGTGTCATAAACAGAGTGTGACGTCATAACAGTGTGACGTCCTAACATAGTGACATCCTAACACTGCGACGTCCTAACACTGTGACGTACTAACACTGTGACGTCCTAACACTGTATCATCCTAACGGTGTGACGTCCTAAAACTGACATCCTAACGGTGTGACATCCTAACACTGTGACATCCTAACACTATGACGTCATAACAGTGTGATGTCATAACAGTGTGACGCCATAACAGTGACGTCATAAAGTTAAGTTTGTTTTATTTAACGACGCCACTAGAGCACGTTGATTTTTTTTATCTTACAACAGCGATTGGACATCAAACATATGGTCATCCTGACACTGTCTTTTTTTTAGGAAACCCGCTGTCGCCACATACGCTACTCTTTTACGACAGGCAGTAAGTGGTTTGCCCCTACCCACTGAGCCTTTCGGAGCACTCACTCAGGGTTTGGAATCGGTATCTGGATGAAAAATGTCATGCCTGGACTGGGATCCGAACCCAGTACCTACCAGCCTGTAGACTGATGGCCTAACCACGATGCCACCAAGGCCGGTTAAATGAGTGTGATGTCATAACAGAGTGTGAAGTCATAACAGAGTGTGATGTCATAACAGAGTGTCATAAACAAAGTGTGATGTCATAACAGAGTGTGATGTCATAACAGTGTGACGTCCTAACAGTGTGACATCCTAACCCCATGACATCCTAACACTGCGACCTCTTAACACAGCGACGTCCTAACAGTGTGACGTCATAACAGTGTGACGTCATAAAGTTAAGTAGTTTATGACACTCTGTTGTGACATCACTCTATTATGTCACAGTGTTAGTACGTCACACTGTTATGACGTCACACTGTTTATGACATGACACTCAGTTATGATGTCACTCTGTTATGACATCACACATTGTGTATGACACTGTTATGACATCACACTATTATGACATCACACTCTGTTATGACGTCACACTCTGTTATGACATCACACTCATTTAACCGGCCTTGGTGGCATCGTGGTTATGGTCATCGGTCTACAGGCTGGTAGGTACTGGGTTCGGATCCCAATCCAGCCATGGCATTTTTCATCCAGATACCGATTCCAAACCTTGAGTGAGTGCTCCTAAAGTCTCAGTGGTTAGGGGAAACCACTTACTGCCTGTCGTAAAAGAGTAGCGTATGTGGGGACAGCGGGTTTCCTAGAAAAAAAGACGGTGTCAGAATGACCATATGTTTGACGTCCAATAGCCGATGATAAGATAAACAAATCAACGTGCTCTAGTGGCGTCGTTAAATAAAACAAACAACTTCATGAAGTCACACTTATATGACGTCACACTGTTATGACGTCACACTGTTAGGATGTCACAGTGTTAGGACGTCAGACTGTTAGGACGTCAGTGTTAGGACATCGCATTGTTAGGACATCGCAGTGTTAGGACGTCACAGTATTAGGATGTCACTGTGTTAGGACATCACACTTTTATGACGTCACACTGTTATGACATCACACTTTTTTATGACTTGTGACATCACACTGTTGGGATGTCACAGTGTTAGGACGTCACACCGTTAGGACGTCAGAGTGTTAGGACATCGCAGTGTTAGGATATCGCAGTGTTAGGACGTCACACCGTTAGGACGTCACACTATTAGGATGTCACAGTGTTAGGGCGTCACAGCGTTGGTATGTCACAGGGTTAGGACGTCGCACTGTCAGGATGTCACAGTGTTAGTACGTCACAGTGTTGGTACGTCACATTGTTAGGACGTCGCAGTGTTAGGATGTCACTGTGTTAGGCTGTCGCAGTGTGAGGATGTCACTGTTAGGATGTCACTCTGTTATGACGTCACACTATTATGACATCACACTTTGTTTATGACACTGTTGTGACATCACACTCTATTATTACATCACACTCAGTTATGACATCACTTTCTGTTATGACATCACACTCTGTTATGTCATCACACTCATTTAACCGGCCTCGGTGGCATCGTGGTTAGGCCATCAGTCTACAGGCTGCTAGGTACTGGGTTCGGATCCCAGTCCAGGCATGGGATTTTTCATCCAGATACCGATTGCAAACCCTGAGCGAGTGCTCCGAAAGGCTCAGTGGGTAGGGGCAAACCACTTACTGCCTGTCGTAAAAGAGTGGCGTATGTGTCGACAGAGGGTTTCCTAAAAAATGGGGGGGGGGGGGGGGGGGGGGGGGTATCAGAATGACCATATGTTTGACGTCCAATAGCCGATGATAAGATAAAAAAAATCAACGTGCTCTAGTGGCGTCGTTAAATAAAACAAACTTAACTTTATGACGTTACACTGTTCTGACGTCACACTGTTAGGACGTCGCTGTGTTAAGACGTCGCACTGTTATGACGTCAACCTGCTATGACATCACACTGTTATGACGTCACATTGTTATGACGTCACACTGTTATGACGTCACAGTGTTAGGACGTCACACCATTAGGATGTCACAGTGTTAGGGCGTCACAGCGTAGTATATCACAGTGTTAGGACGTCGCAGTGTTAGGATGTCATTGTGTTAGGACGTCACACTGTTAAGACGTCACACTATTATGACACCACACTCAGTTATGATATCACACTTTGTTTATGACACTGTTGTGACATCACACTCTGTTATTACATCACACTGAGTTATGACATCACTTTCTGTTATGACATCACACTTTGTCAGTGTTAGGATGTCACAGTGTTAGTACGTCACACTGTTATGACGTCACACTGTTTATGACATCACACTGAGTTATGATGTCACTCTGTTATGACATCAAACTTTGTTTATGACACTGTTGTGACATCACACTATTATGACATCAAACTCAGTTATGATGTCACTCTGTTATGACATCATACTTTGTTTATGACACTGTTGTGACATCACACTCTATTATGACTTCACACTGAGTTATGACATCACTTTCTGTTATGACATCATACTCTGTCAGTGTTAGGATGTCACAGTGTTAGGACGTCACACCGTTAGGATGTCACACTGTTTTGACATCACACTGATAGTACGTCACTCTGTTAGTACGTAACATTTTTAGGACGTCGCAGTGGTAGGATGTCACTGTTAGGATGTCACACTGTTATGACGTCACACTATTATGATATCACACTTTGTTTATGACATTGTTGTGACATCACACTATTATTACATCACACTCAGTTATAACATCACTTTCTGTTATGACATCACACTCTGTGATGACGTCACACTCTGTTTATGACACTGTTATGACATCACACTATTATGACATCAAACTCAGTTATGATGTCACTCTGTTATGACAACACACTTTGTTTATGACACTGTTGTGACATCACACTCTATTATGACTTCACACTGAGTTATGACATCACTTTTTGTTATGACATCACACTGTCAGTGTTAGGATGTCACAGTGATAGTACGTCACACCGATAGGATGTCACACTGTTAGGACGTCACACTGTTAGTACGTCACTGTGTTATTACGTAACATTTTAGGACGTCGCAGTGTTAGGATGTCACTGTGTTAGGATGTCGCAGTGTGAGGATGTCACTGTCAGGATGTCACACTGTTATGACGTCACACTATTATGACATCACACTTTGTTTATGACACTGTTGTGACATCACACTATTATTACATCACACTCAGTTATGACATCACTTTCTGTTATGACATCACACTCTGTTATGACGTCACACTCTGTTATGACATCACACTCATTTAACCAGCCTCGGTGGCATTGTGTTAGGCCATCAGTCTACAGGCTGGTAGGTACTGGGTTCGGATCCCAGTCCAGGCATGGGATTTTTCATCCAGATACCGATTGCAAACCCTGAGCGAGTGCTCCGAAAGGCTCAGTGGGTAGGGGCAAACCACAATTATTGCCTGTCGTAAAAGTGGCGTATGTGTCGACAGCGGGTTTCCTAAAAAAACAGGCGGTGTCAGAATGACCATATGTTTGACGTCCAATAGCCGATGATAAGATAAAAAAATCAACGTGCTCTAGTGGCGTCGTTAAATAAAACAAACTTAACTTTATGACGTCACACTGTTATGACGTCACACGGTTATGACGACACACTGTTAGGATGTCACACTGTTAGGACGTCACACCGTTAGGAAGTCAGTGTTAGGACATCGCAGTGTTAGGATGTCACTGTGTTAGGACGTCACAGTGTTATGACGTCACACTGTTATTACATCACACTTTTTTATGACTGTTGTGACATCACACTATTATTACATCACACTTAGTTATGACATCACTTTCTGTTATTACATCACACTGTTATGACGTCACACTGTTATGACGTCACATTGTTAGAACGTCACACCATTAGGATGTCACAGTGTTAGGGCGTCACAGCAGCGTAGTATATCGCAGTGCTAGGACGTCGCAGTGTTAGGATGCCATTGTGTTAGGACGTCACACTGTTAAGACGTCACACTATTATGACACCACACTGAGTTGTGACATCACTTTCTGTTATGACACACTCAGTTATGACATCACACTTTGTTTATGACACTGTTGTGACAACACACTCTATTATGACTTCACACTGAGTTATGACATCACTTTCTGTTATGACATCATACTCTGTCAGTGTTAGGATGTCACAGTGTTAGGACGTCACACCGTTAGGATGTCACACTGTTAGGACGTCACACTGTTAATACGTCACTGTGTTAGTACGTAACATTGTTAGGACGTCACAGTGGTAGGATGTCACTGTGTTAGGATGTCGCAGTGTGAGGATGTCACTGTTAGGATGTCACACTGTTATGACATCACACTTTGTTTATGACACTGTTGTGACATCACACTATTATTACATCACACTCGGTTATGACATCACTTTCTGTTATGACATCACACTCTGTTATGACGTCACACTCTGTTATGACTTCACACTCATTTAACCGGCGTATGTGTCGACAGCGGGTTTCCTATAAAAAAAATGCGGTGTCAGAATGACCATATGTTTGACGTCCAATAGCCGATGATAAGATAAAACAAATCAACGTGCTCTAGTGGCGTCGTTAAATAAAACAAACTTAACTTTAAGACGTCACACTGTTATGACGTCACACTGTTATGACGACACACTGTTAGGATATCACACTGTTAGGACGTCACACCGTTAGGACGTCATGGTGTTAGGACATCGCAGTGTTAGGACATCGCAGTGTTAGGACGTCACACCGTTAGGGCATCACAATGTTAGGACATCACAGTGTTAGGACATCGCAGTGTTAGGATGTTCACTGTGTTCGGACGTCACACTGTTGTGACGTCACACTGTTATGACATCACACTTTTTTATGACTGTTGTGACATCACACTATTATTAGATCACACTTAGTTATGACATCACTTTCTGTTATGACATCACACTGTTATGACGTCACACTGTTATGACGTCACAGTGTTAGGACGTCACACCATTAGGATGCCACAGTGTTAAGGCGTCACAGCGTAGTATATCACAGTGTTAGGACGTCGCAGTGTTAGGATGTCACAGTGTTAGTACGTCACACTGTTATGACGTCACACTGTTTATGACATCACACTCAGTTATGATGTCACTCTGTTATGACATCACACTTTGTTTATGACACTCTGTTATGATATCACACTCTGTTATGACTTCACACTCTGTTATGATATCACACTCATTTAACTGGCCTTGGTGGCGTCGTGATTAGGCCATCAGTCTGATCCCAGTCCAGGCATGGCATTTTTCATCCAGATACCGATTCCAAACCCTCAGTGAGTGCTCCGAAAGGCTCAGTGGGTAGGGGCAAACCACTTACTGCCTGTTGTAAAAGAGTAGCGTATGTGGCGACAGCGGGTTTCCTAAAAAAAAAGACGGTGTCAGAATGACCATATGTTTGACGTCGATGATAAGATTAAAAAAATCAACGTGCTCTAGTGGCGTCGTTAAATAAAACAAACTTAACTTTATGACGTCATACTGTTATGGCGTCACACTGTTATGACGTCACAGTTAGGATGTCACACTGTTAGGACGTCAGAGTGTTAGGACGTCGCAGTGTTAGGGCATCGCAGTGTAGGACGTCACAGCGTTAGGACATCGCAGCGTTGGGACATCACAGTGTTAGGACATCGCAATGTTAGGATGTCACTGTGTTAGGACGTCACACTGTTATGACGTCACACTGTTATGACATCACACTATTATTACATCACACTTAGTTATAACATCACTTACAAAGATGAATTCCATAAATACAACCGTAATGGAGGTCGCCATCTTTGTTGCTTAAAACAGAAATGGCTATAAACACAGCGGACGTATAAATAGCCTTAGATAATGAAGGCTGGCTATCTAAACAGTGATAATATTTTTGGGCGAAAGTCCTGTGTAAGGTCAACACACCCTAATTTAAACTTTCCTGTGCGTAACACAGGTTATAAGAAAACCAATAACACCCCCTTCCCCCAAAAGTTCAAAACCCTTCAAAAGACCCCTCAAAAGCAGAAACAAACGTATCCCTTACAGCCTTGACATTGTCACTTAGTGACGGTTACACTGAGCTTTATTGTTTCTAACAGAAATGACAACTGTGTACATTTAGCTGGTTGAACAAAGCAGTTTCAGGAAAAACGAAATTTCAGCCAATATTTTATTACGCCATTTAGTAGGTCAACCACTCTATGACTCTTGTGTTTCGGTTCCAGGGCCGGGCATCGCTTTCATCGTGTACCCGGAAGCACTCAGCACAATGGCGTTTGGACAGATCTGGGCAGCCGTCTTCTTCATCATGCTCTTCCTGGCGGGCCTCGACAGCCAGGTCAGAATTAAACGTTATCTTAACTTCGAGATAATGATACTTCGAGATATCAAATATATGTTTTTGGTAGTTTTTGCTAGTGTCATACTATATTATCATGGGCTACTATGTGAACATGAATGAACTGATGATTAAAGCTTCAGTCCCTGGAAAATGTTTATTATTTAAGCATTTAGAACAGATAATCCAATTACGTTTGGTGCATATAAGACGCCGCACTCCGCATTGGTTTCTCTACGCTGGTTTATCCAAGTCAAAAACAAACCCAGTATTTCGAAAGTGGGACACTTTTGACGGGCTCTCAACGATCTCTGTTTTAATTGGTGTATCGCAAGCGTGGAATTCCCCAGCAAGAGATCACGCGAGATTTCGCAGTTTTCGAACGCGATTAATGGCGTCAACACCAAAAATACACATCGGCTACATATGATTTCTGAACGTTGAGTAAACTTTGATCAATGATGCACGCAAAAATAGTTTTTCGTGTTTCGTACAATACATATGGAGTTTTTTAAATGCCGGAAGTATCTACTTGGCCAAAATTCAGTTTGTTAGGCCAGCTCAGATAACAGATATAGGTATAGTTGATCATCTGAAGTCCTCCCCAGCCTACATGAACATTTTTTTAAAAATAATTTAAGTTTGATTTACATAAGAAGATCAGTAAAAGTGCTTTGGAAATCAATAAAACAACAGCAACAAACAAAACACAAAATAATAATAATAATAATACCCCGCCCCCCACCAAACAACATTATTTTTGTGGCAATTTGGAAAAAAATCGGCTGAGACATAAATAACTTGTAGTAAATAAGAAAACGGCGTTCCTTGTGGGAAGGACTATAGGTTATAGTTGCTGTACACACCGTTCGTTAAGCTTCAATTTAATTTGTTACGTTTTTATATTCATTTACGCCTCAAGCATACTGTCCTGGGCACACACCTTAGCTAGTTGAGCTATCTGGCGAGGTCATAGGTTAATTGGTAATTGTTATTGGTTAGTGAGTTAGTATACACGCGATTTATTGCGCTTTCCACTGATGTCACTAATATATTACGTCATGTTACAGTTTGTGATGGTGGAGGTAGTTATTGACTTTCTGTGCGACACGCTACCTAAGACCATCAGCAAGAGAAGAGTGGTAGTGACAGCATGCTCGTGTTTATTTCTCTGTGTGCTCGGTCTGCCGTTCATAACACAGGTATGGGCACTACAGATGATATCATAACACAGGTATGTGCAATACAGACGATATCATAACAGGTATGTGCAATACAGACGATATTATAACACAGGTATGTGCAATGCAGGCGATATCACAACTCAGGTATGTGAACTACAGACGATATCATAACAAAGGTGTGTGCAATACAGACGATATTATAACAGGTATATGCGATACAGACGATATCATAACACAGGTATGTGAAATACAGACGATATCATAACACAGATATGTGCAATACAGACGACATCATAACACAGAAGGGGTATGTGCAATACAGACAATATTATAACACAGGTATGTGCGATACAGACGATATCATAACACAGGTATGTGCAATACAGACGATATTATAACACAGGTATGTGCGATACAGACGATATTATAACACAGGTATGTGCAATACAGACGATATCGTAACACAGGTATGTGCGATACAGACGATATCATAACACAGATATGTGCAATACAGACGATATCATAACACAGATATGTGCAATACAGACTATATCATAACACAGAACAGATATGTGTAATACAAACTATGTCATAACAGAAGTATGTGCAATACAAACAATATCATAACACAGATATGTGCAATACAGACGATATCATAACACAGAACAGGTATGTGCAATACATACGATATTATAACAGGTATGTGCGATACAGACGATATCATAACACAGGTATGTGCAATACAGACGATATTATAACACAGGTATGTGCGATACAGACGATATATAACACAGGTATGTGCAATACAGACGATATCGTAACACAGGTATGTGCAATACAGACGATATCAAAACACAGATATGTGCAATACAGACGATATCATGTCACAGGTATGTGCAATACAGACGATGTCATAACACAGGTATGTGCAATACAGGCAATGTCATATATCACAGATATGTGCAATACAGACGATGTCATAACACAGGTATGTGCGATACAGACGATATCATAACACAGATATGTGCAATACAGACGATATCATAACACAGATATGTGCAATACAGACGATATCGTAACACAGGTATGTGCAATACAGACGATATCATAACACAGAACAGGTATGTGCAATACAGACGATATCATAACACAGATATGTGCAATACAAACTATGTCATAACAGAAGTATGTGCAATACAAACAATATCATAACACAGGTATGTGCAATACAGACAATATTATAACACAGGCATGTACAATACAGACGATATCATATCACAGGTATGTGCAATACAGACGATATCATAACACAGGCATGTACAATACAGACGATATCATAACACAGGTATGTGCAATACAGGCGATATCATAACTCAGGTATGTGCAATACAGACGATATCATAACACAGGTATGTGCAATACAGACGATATTATAACACAGGTATATGCGATACAGACGATATCATAACACAGGTATGTGCAATACCGACGATATCATAACAGAGATATGTGCAATACAGACGATATCATAACACAGAACAGGTATGTGCAATACAGACGATATTATAACAGGTATGTGCGATACAGACGATATCATAACACAGGTATGTGCAATACAGACGATATTATAACACAGGTATGTGCGATACAGACGATATATAACACAGGTATGTGCAATACAGACGATATCGTAACAGGTATGTGCAATACAGACGATATCATAACACAGATATGTGCAATACAGACGATATCATAACACAGATATGTGTGCAATACAGACGATATCATATCACAGGTATGTGCAATACAGACGATGTCGTAACACAGGTATGTGCAATACAGACGATGTCATAACACAGATATGTGCAATACAGACGATGTCATAACACAGGTGTGTGTAATACAGACGATATCATAACACAGGTATGTGCAATACAGACGATATCATAAGACAGGTATGTGCAACACAGACGATATCCACAGAGAGTGGACATAAAAAAAACAAGTGGGTGGCGTCTACACTTTTGAGCGATGTTTTTGTGGGGAATGAGGTCACATTCCCACGAGAAAAAATAGCTCGGACGGAAGTGGAATTGATTCGATCCTCTTTACACACGCACCTAGTATATATACTATATAATACGCAAAGCGTTTTTAAAAGTTTGCGATCTTTCCGACCAATGGGGTGGGACGTAGCCCAGTGGTAAAGCGTTCGCTCGATGCGCGATCGGTCTGGGATCGATATCCGTCGGTGGGCCCATTGGGCTAATTCTCATTCCAGTCAGTGCACCACGACTGGCATATCAAAGGCCATGGTGTGTACTGCTAATCGAAAAGGGTAGCCCATGAAGTGGCGACAGCGGGTTTCGTCTCTCAATATATGTGTGATCCTTAACCATGTTTCTGACGCCATATAACCGTAAATAAAATGTGTTGAGTGCGTCGTTAAATAAAACATTTCCTTCCTTCCTTCGTTCCGACTGCTTCTCATCTTTTGATTTCTACTGCTTACCACCTTCTTTTGTACTTACTCGATGCCGAATTTCGCAAGGATCTTAGTGTGTTCATGTCCAGTCGACAACCATACACACATCGTGCTAACATAAATACAACCGTAATGGAAGACGTTTGTTTTGTTTAACGACACCACTAGAGCACATTGATTATTAATCATCGGCTATTGGATATCAAAAATTTGGTAATTTTGACATAGTCATAGAGGAAACCCACTACATTTTATTTTCATTAGTAGCAAGCGATCTTTTATATGCACCATCCCACAGACAGGATAGTACATACCACGGCATTTGATATACCAGTCGTGGTGCACTGGCTGAAACGAGAAATAACCGAATGGGCCCACCGACGGGGATCGATGCCAAACCGACTGCGTATCAATCGATCCGATCGCTTTACTACTGGGCTACATCCCGCCCCTCAAAAGTAATGGAGGCCGCCATCATGTTTTGTAACACGGAAGTGGCTACGTATAAATTTGTTTCGAGAAAGCCCATTGTAATGCTACCACACCTCATCAAAACCTCCTCGTGCTTTGAACGGGTAGCAACAATACATATATTATTTAGTGTCTTTCTTTCTGACCGACCTTTGTGGTGTCGTGTAAAACAGTAAAAACAGTCTTAAGGCGCAGTAATACGCAATATTCTTCGGATAAATGAAAATAACGAGGCTTGTATGATTCATCCAGAGAATAGCGAAAACGAACGAGTCTATTAAAAAGTTAAATTTTGTTTTGTTTAAAGACACCACTAGAGCACATTGATTTATTAATCATCGGCTATTGAATGACAAATATTTGGTATTTTTTACATATAGTCCCAGAAAGGAAACCCGCAATATTTCTCCATTAGTAGCAAGGGATCGTTTATATGCACCATCCCACAAGCAGGTTAGCACATACCACGGTCTTTGATATACCAGTCGTGGAGTTAATTAAAAGGTAACTGCGCATATGTTTTGCATTATAATTAGTATACAATGTTACAGAACAGAGAAGCGAGAATGCGTCTTTAACCATCCAATTTCTCGGTTTTCAGGGCGGAGCGTACGTGTTGACCTTGGTAGACTGGTATTTTGCGGCCTATACGCTTCCAGCCATCGCCTTTATGGAGGTTGCCATCATCAGTTGGATTTATGGTAATATCCTGTCCTTTAAATCTCATAATAATAATATACTAGCATACTATTTCGTTGTGGTTGTGTGTGTTATTTAATATATTCTCTTCAATGAACACATTTTATGTCATTGTGTAAATCCCTTTTGAATTTTAGGATGTACAGGGGGGATTTAGCTCAGTCGGTAGAGCGCTCACTTGAAATGATTAGGATCGGACCACCTCGGCGGACCCATTGGGCCTCCCCGTCCCATCCAGTGGCCCACAACTAGTATATCAAGGACGTGGAATATACTGTCCTGCAAATAAAAGATCCCTTGCTGCTAATGGGGGGAAATATAACGTTTCAGAATTACCAAATGTTTGACATCCGATAACTAATGATTAATCCATCAATGTGCTCTACTAGTATCGTTAAACAAAACAAACTTATTTTGTGTTGTATAGAGGTACTCATTTGGGTATGATAAATGTTTAAAATGTGTTTTGTTTAACGACCCCACCACACTGAACAATAACACTGACGTTGTTTTCCAGGTGCCGATCGTTTGATGTCTGATATCCGCATGATGCTGGGATATACTCCATCGATCGTCATCAAAATATCGTGGAAATTTATCGCCCCGACGATTATATTGGTAATACATCACCATAATTAACCATCTTATTGAATACTGATGATAAATACCAACAATTGGGCGTGTTAATTGTATTATCTATAGGTGGAATGAACCAAAGCATAGTTGCAATGTCAAATGAGACCAGATATTATCATTAAAAGTTCATTATCATAGTGGTAGGTGTTCGTTTATATTTATTAGTAATAAATTAGTATTGATAATTTTGTTATAATTAACTGAAGAATTCCAGAATTGTAATTTATTGCCACAATCCTTGTCCCTCCCCTGTCTCCGTCTGTGCCTCTCTCTCTCTCCCTCCTTGTCTCTCCTTGTCTCTCTCTCTCTCTCTCTCTCTCTCTCTCTGTCTCCGTTTGTGCCCCTCTCTCCCTCCTTCTCTCTCTCTCTGCATCTGTGCCTCTCCCTCCCCATCTCTCTCTCTCTCTCTCTCTCTCTCTCTCTGTGTGTGTGTGTGTCTCCGTGTGCCTCTGTCTTCCTCCTTTTCTCTCTCTCTGCCACTTTCTCTCTCTCTCTCTCTCTCTCTCTCTCTCTCTCTCTCTCTCTCTCTCTCTCTCTCTCTCTCTCTCTCTCTCTCTCTCTCTCGCAGTATTAACGACTAACCATTCACCCATTCCCACCAAATGTCCTGGTCAGACAGCCCAAATAACTGACAATATTGTTTGTATACCCAAAACAGCATGTTTCAACCTTAACTCGATATAAGCAAGCACATTGTATAAATACGGATGGAATATCATTGCAGTCACTGTGGCTTTTAAGCTACATCAAGTATGAGCCTATCCGGTATGCAGGACAGTACTATCCAGCCTGGGCTGAATCCATCGGCTGGTTGCTCATGGTGATCGTGCTGATTCCTATCCCAGGTGGCGCTGTCATAAAGCTGTTATCTCAGACAGGAAGTGTGGCTAAGGTAGGTACCTCCGTCTATTACTGATTTTCGCTAATATTATGTTTGATGAATGTTTAAGCACGTTGCGCACACATACACACTTACTTCAGCTGCCTTGGCTGTCTCTCCAGTTTTGAGAATACATACCACGAAATCAAAATAGGTTAATCTTTATTTTAAAAAAGAGTACATACGTAACCTTTTATTTGGATCCATGAGGTGAATGTAGTAAAAACATATTTAAAAAGCTGACCTGCGCTACCTAATGTTTTTTTGCCTGACACGTTCTCGTTCCTGAACATTCCTTCTCTTTCCTGCTAAAGCTGCATACACAGTTAAGGCTTATATTGACTGGATGCAGCGCGTGCGTGCGGTCCAGCTAAACAAATCGAATGCATTAGTTTCGATGAAAGCGTCTAGACTGCATACATGCGATGCTTGCGATGTGTGCGTCTGAAAAAGCATGTGGCCAGCCGGAATGAAGTAATCGTATATGTTGTATATGCCCAACACGCAAGCCGCAGACGTATCAAACGCAACAGTCGCGCCGAATCCAGCCTATATGAGTCTTTAGTCAGTAAATTTGGCAAATATATGTTGTTGTTTTTTCTCATATTGACATGTATTTTTAATGTAATATATTTCAGAGATACCGTGCCGCCATCACCCCGAGTTCTCTGTGGGTTCCTGCTATTTACAAAGAAGACGCAGAAGAGAGGCAGGCTTTACGGGAACGGGTGTGCGAGGACATATTACGGTTAAATCATGAACGGATATCTTTGGCGGATCACCAAAATGTATGACTGTGTCTCGACTGTTTATATGATGAGTTTCTACAGTGCACAAATATTATTTCTTCTTTTTCTTCACAGTTTTAGCATATTTGTGATCGTGTTATGTGCTTTTCTGTCCACGCTGTGCCAATGTTTTTCACTGGTCAAGTCAGGTCATAGGGCTTTACGTGCACATTCAGAACAAGCTGTTATAGCGCACGCCTGTCTTGGGCGCAAGAGCCAGCCTCGGACGGCTCCTCCGTCCATGACAGGAAAGGTGGGGGGGGGGGGGGAGGAAGGACTGCCTGCAATGGCAGGTGCAAGGGAGCACCAGCAGCCCGACCAAAGTCGGTAGCAGGCGGGGGTGGGGGTGATGGTACTATGGAATTTTGAATGGCGCAGCAAAGTATAATGCCAAAGAGAAAAAGTGCGCAAATTTGGTTGAGGAAATTGGGCGCAATTTTGAACGGTCGGTCAAAAACAAAGTTCCAGAGCTAGTATAGGTTTTGACATTAGTGAATCGAGAGTAGCTCGTGTTTTTCTCTCAAAGCTGTGCCACTAATAAAGGTAACTATGCACACTTAAAGTAGCATCCTCCTTATGCAACCTTGTCAACCAATCTCTGATTTAAACAATATGTATTTCTGTTTATCTTAACAGATGGGATTGGTCAACAGGCATTTTTTTAAATTTAAATAATATTTATTTCTGTTTATATTAATCTCTGGCTGAGTATAGTGAAAAAAACCCGTTAGATTTATGAGGTTGACTATGTTTTATGTTTATTGTGATCTCTCTCTCTCTCTCTCTCTCTCTCTCTCTCTCTCTCTCTCTCTCTCTCTCTCTCTCTCTCTCTCTCTCTCTCTCCTCCCCCCCCCCCACTGTCTCTGTCTGTCTCTGTCTCTTTTGGGTCTGTGTGTGTTTTCATTCTGACAAAATCAAAACCGCAATGTTAGATTTCTGAATGAGATCCAAAATGGGTCTGGAAGGATTTTTAAATAGTATACCCTTTGTTAACTATGCCAAATTGCAGGTTAGTATTTGTAAAAAGAACGACTGAGCTAATATTACGACATTTGACCCTATTTTACGTCATCTATGACTTAGTTAAGATTTCGCTTATCCATTCGTTTGTTCGATACAGATAGGATATATCGTAATATCAGGGCCGTAGCTATGAGGGTTTTTTGTGTTACGGTGCTGATGAATTCTTGGAACGAGCAGTTTAAATCTAGAGGCTCTGAAATACCATTCTGCAGCCATTTCACAGAAGTTACATACTTAAAACCCTTGTAAGATGTTTTTTAAAGTTTCTATTATTTTTACCGGATTTGTTTTTGGTCCCCATCCCCCGCTAGGAATGGAATGGAGTGTTTAACGTGCACATTCAGAGCAAGCTGTTGTAGCGCACGCCTGTTCTGGGTACAAGTGCCGGCCTCGGCCAGCTCCTCCGTCCAGGACAGGCCCACGCTAGCTACGGCCCGGAATATTTATCATTGAATTTGCCTGTTGAATGACATCGGCAATGATAGGCTTAGCAAGATACCTAATAAGATTGAGTCTTTAGGAAATTGAAGGAACGACACGGGATCTTTACCTCTTTAAGGCGCCGCACCATCGTTTGCCGTTTCGTCACTAGCTATAGCGTCTTAATATATTATAGTCAAGTTTAGGTAATAGGTATTCATTAGAAAGTTAATAATACAGATTGATAAATGTCATTTTATAATTTTCCTTCGACAATTACAGGTAGGTTTGTAACATTAAAACAACCTAGTATTGTACTTTTTGTTTTTTTTGTCGCTGTTATTACTAAATAATACCATTTGTAAGTTAACGGTTAAAACTTTGTTTTGTTTAACTACACCACTAGAACACATTGATTTATTAATCATCGGCTAATGGATGTCAGAGGTAATACGCTACATTTTTCCATTAGGAGCAAGGAATGTTTTATATGCACGTTTTCGCTTAATGGACAGCACCTCTTTAGTGGAATCTATATCAAAAGCCGTGGTATGAGCTTTCTTGTTTGAGAAAAAGTGCATATAAAAGATCCCTTGCTAATAATAGAAAAATAGTGATGTCTTTAAAGGTAGAGTCAACTCCAACAAGAGCCTTATGTGTTGGAAAGATGCATACCCGGATAAAACATAACTTTAGTGGTTTCCTTAGTCCAGTAGGTATGGCTAATAGGTGCTAGGATCGCATCACGGTACCAGCCTCAACATAGTATTTTTTCTATCGACTCCCGTTGGGAGGTTAAGACCACGGTACTTATTTCTTTTTAATTTTTAAACCACCAAACTGTAGCTGGGCGCTACGTAGCCCATTGGTTAAGCGTTCGTCTGATGCGCGGTCGGTCAGGGAAGGATCCCCGTCGGTGGGCCCATTGAACTATATCTCGTTCCAGCCAGTGCACCATGAATGGTATATCAAAAGCCATGGTATGTGCTATCCTGTCTGTGGGATGGTACATAGAAAAGATCCCTTGCTACTAATGGAAAATTCCTTGATCCTCTCTTTTTCTTTTAACTTTATTAACGTGTCCAAAAGAGGTTCAGGCTCTTTCCTCTCTAAAACCAATTGCAAATGTTTGACATCCAATAGCCGATGTGCTCTAGTGCTATCGTTAAACAAAACAAACAAGCAAACAAACTTTAAAATCAAGCCAACGCCTGTCCTAGACAGACAGACAGACAGTATAAAGACTTGTGATGTTTGCCCACGACAGCGTGCTTTAACTTTAAATTGATATAAGCACGGAAAAAGACGAAAAGTAAAATTTTAAATGTGAAGAGAAAACCTGTTCCTTTGTTGTCATTTTAAAAAATGTTGAATGCTCTGCGATGCACTACCACATTTTAGAAGTAGCTTTTCATTCTCGTGAATAGAGAAAAAAATTAAGATGGCAGTTCTAACGGCTTTGATATACGTAGAATTGAATTTGTACGTTGTATTATGTTTCAGTTTGTTTTTGGGGTTGTACTTTACATTATTTTATCTTTTATAATTAAAAAAAAAAATTGTGTGTAAAATTATCTCAAAGTCACCATAATATCAATTTATTCTTTAAAACTCCGATAATATTTGTATTTATTTAAACCACGCTAAATTATATTGTGTTTATTAAAGGGACATACCCTAGTTTTTAAACACTAAGGCTTATTTTTAGCTATTACAGCAGTTTTTGATAACTGAAATCATACTTTACTAAGATTTTATTGTTTAAATTATACATTTCCGTACATTCGAAGTCTTTTTGGTCATCCTGGTGTTTTTAATATCACAAAAAGCATTTGTCATATTTTTAAAAACGCACGAACGTTTGAGAAGTAACAATTATGGAGTCGAGTTTTAGTATATTTTTAGAGGGTATTTCACCATTTCAAAGTCACAGACTCATGTTTCACTCAATTGTAACTTTATCCAAATGTGTTACAAGTTTGTAGATTAACTAAACTTAATGTTAATTTTCATGGGTTGAAACTAGGGTATGTCCCTTTAAGCCGCAGAATGGCTTCTTTCAGAGTAATTTTATCACTTTCTACTAATAAATCACAGTTTAAACACCGGACGACTGTCACAACTGGACGACTGGTCAAACAGTCGTTTCTACAAGGTCACCAGCAAGGTCAAATGACTTTTACTCTGAAGCGTGTTGGCCGGACTAGCTCATTAGAGAGCACGTGACCACTTGACCAACGTATTGTCGGCACGTGCGTTTCACAGTTTCAACGCAAATGTTTGTCTTGGCGTGGACTGGAAAACACAGAGACCGATTAAAATATGACATTAATAAATTTAACGAAAACCGATTTATTAATAAATGTGTAGCTCCAATGATCATTAATGTCTTTGTTCTAAACAGATTCATCTTTGATGGCAGATATTTACTCGGAATATCCATCAGATTTTATTTCTACTGTTTGATTTTCTTCTAGTATAATTTATATAGAAGACATGGAGTTTAAATACAGTATTTCTGTAAAGTAATTCTGACTGTGGCTAATACTCGAATATAGTTGACAAACACACATTTGTTCAGTGAACAATTACATGAACTGTTCTTAGTTTTGGGGCGGGACGTAGCTCAGTGGTAAAGCGCACGCTTGGTGTGCGGTCGGTCTGGGATCGATTCCCGTCGGTGAGCCCATTGGGCTATTTCTCGTTCCAGCCAGTGCACCACGACTGGTATATCAAAGGCCGTGGCATGTGTTATCCAGTCTGTGGGATGGTGCATATAAAAGATCCCTTGCTGCTAACCGAAAAGAGTAGCCCATCAAGTGGCGACAGCGGGTTTCCTCTCTCAATATCTATGTGGTCCTTAACCATATGTCTGACGCCATATAACTGTAAATAAAATGTGTTGAGTACGTCGTTAAATAAAAAATTTCCATCTTCTTGTTTTCGTATTATATATATTTGTGCACGTACGAAATTATTGGAATGTGAAATCTGGTTTGGGCTACTGCAAACCTTAGGAAGACAACTGTTACAAACACGTTGTTTTATATAGATAATTCTAAACAGGTTGATACCTTGAGACCTTTCGTTGTTACAATATCGTCTTCCAGTTCCTGCGACTACAAACTGGTGATGCTTTTCATACATGCAAATAATACATTTCAAGATCTGCACAGTCCGTAGCAGTTCACCTTTTACTGTTTGATTCTATAGCCATAACTAGGCGAGGATGGAGGAGGTAGCTACCTCCAAGAAAATACTGAATAGTTTTTGTTTAGCTAGAAAGGGCGCCATAATATTGAGCCCTGATTTTGAGAAAGAAAAAAAAAGTTAAAATTTTGTTTGGTTTTGTATATAGCCCATTCATTTATTAAACATATTTTTTTTCCGTCCCAACCAAAGGCCGTGGTATATGTTGTTCTGTCTACGAGAAAGTGCATATAAACGATCCTCTGCTGTTATTACAAACATGAACTGATTTCTTTTTTCTAAAAAGTTCTTTATGACTCTTTCCGAAGGGCCAGTTTTGTTGGGGATTTTTGTTTGTTAAATTTGAATTATTTCATAACATAAATTACCAAATGACACACAGTCGCTTTTCTTTCTCCCTGTAGGACCCCAGATACCTGTCCAGTACGACCTTCAGACCTCACGATGATGTTGTCGTTAATCAGCGACCACCTGTCATAACTGGACAACTGGGTAAACACAGATAGCCGGTAAACTGACCACCACGGTCAAAAGTCAATCACTTCGCCACGCGTGTTGGCCGGACAAGCCAATTAGAGACACGTGATCACTTGACCAACGTATTGGTGGCACGTGACGTCCGGATATCGTAATAATTAAAAAGTCACGGACGTTTGGGCGCGAAATGTATGTAGACATATGCCGGGGGTGGGGTGGGAAATGTTGAAAGCTACTGATGGATTCTGAAGCAAAATATTGTAATACCTTTTGTGTGTGTGTGTGTGTATGTATGTGTGTATATATATGTGTGTGTGTGTGTGTGTGTGTGTGTGTGTGTGTGTGGCTGTTTGTGTGTATATGTACGTCATAGATATAAATTCACGGGCGTTGGGTCCTGGTTGGAGTTTATGGGTGTTTAGTTAGAACCACTCGGTGGAACGAGTCATACCTTGTGTTGTCGTAAATATATAGACTATATATACAACACAGGGTATGACTCGTTCCATGGAGTCGTTCTAACTAACACCCATAAACTTCAACCAGGACCCGAACACCCATGGATAAAATTCCCAAATCACCACGATAACCTCTCGGTCACCGGGACATTCTTAAAGAACGTTCACAGTTAACAGACGATATTCGTGGGGCTTACAAACCACTTCCTGTGCTCTTGGCGTACATTAATTTGTGGACAAACCTGGCACTGGCAAGTATGTATAAATAATAATATGAATATCTATATTTTGTATGTACGTTGCGTTTGACAAATACATACATAGATATGAACACACAGGCACGGAGGATAAAATCTTTTTTGGCCTCACAAACTGTCTCATGCCGTTGCTGGGACATCGAACCTTAGGCACCGAATGTATGTATGTAGGCAAATAAGAAAGTAACTAGGTAGATAGGTAGTTAGGTAGGTAGGTAGGTAGGTAGACACGCAAACAGGCAGGTAGAGCCAGCTAGACAACTAGCCAGGTCGTTCTTTATATATATCACATTAAATTTTGTGTTAAAACTTGCCCGCAGTGGCCAAACCATTTTAACCGAAAGTACAAATTCTATTCAGTAGTAAACGAAGACAAATTTCAACAAAAAATGATCTATGAACTCAACAGTCATAAATATTTCTCGAGACATTCTTTTCCCAGTGACATCTTAACACCGTGCTAATATTTGCTACACCGTTTATCAGAAACCAGATGCACCTCTGCCACAAGCAGACGTGAACTACCCGTCTTGGCGCACGCGCTGGCGGAAGAGGACACCGTGACCGCACGTGCCTCCCTGACCACCGTCTTGCATTTCAACATCCAAAGGAACCGTCACAGATGACGCGACGCTAATACTCTTTGATCTTCACCCGATTCTGACGTGGCCGGATTAGATAAATACCTTGACACCCAACTTTGACATCGGCGCTTATTGAAGCATATACCTTGATGCTTGGTCTTTTACTTTCGTCCTTTATATTTTCTTTCATACCCATCCATAACACCTGACAGAAAATTCGCTTTTTAGAAATATTTAGAGATATGTAGGTGAAACAGGTCAACGTAGTCTTGCTGTCTGACAGTAGCGGTAACAGCAAAGAAAAAAATATTCCGTGTGTTGCTATTGTTTAAAATACTTTGTTTCAAGTCCTGCCTGTGAAATATTAACTTGACACAAAACCAGATTTAGGTGGCTGCTAGTGTTATTGTGGAATTTCGGTTATTGTTTTCGTTTTGTACATCACTGTTATGCTCTATCGACCGGAGAAAAGAAGCAAACATTAATGCAGTTGACCCTTTTGGATCAGATTCTATTGCTCACAATATAGGTAACAACGATGTAACCAGTGCATGAAATGCCCTGCTTGTTTGTATAGCTAATAATAATAACATATATAAATTATACCCTTCACATTCAGGATAATTTCGAAGTCTAAATTGAAGAAAACATTTCTTTTGTAAACTATTGTCTACAATTTGCGTTGAAATAAATGCAATTCGCTATATTCCTAAATTAAACATGTCTTATGTAGAACACAAACTATTTTAAATTACCTTCAGTCAACAATAATTTATGTACTATTCTTTAATATATATTTTAAAGACTACAAACATTTCTTTATTTGCATATATATATATATAGATAATGTATTTAGGGAAAAAATTATACATTAATTTCTGTATACCACTAATTAATTGTATTTTTGATCCTTTTAAAAAGTAAGAAGTGGAGAAAAAAATGAAATCAAATCGCTTCATTTGCTCCGTATACCATTAACAAGGTGTGAATACCTGTGAAAGACGCTCGGGTTTAGGTTACGCTGACCGAACTTTCAACTCGGACGCCGAAGAAAAGGATTTGGTACCGGACACGAGCGAATCACACTAAAACCTACAACCCATTGAAGAAGCAAATTACTAGAATGCATTTCTTAAATTCTCTTTTATTCACGCCAGTTGATAACCAGCCGAAGACTAGTTCCAGGTGTTTATTAACTGGATAATCGGGTGAAACCCGAAACACTTCCTTCCACCCGTGTCCTTTGAAAGCGTGGTGAATGGGTGGCACCCCGCGGGTGTCGCTTGGGTCATATTTGGTCCGGGTCAAAAACTTACTCTGTATTTAGGTGGGTGGACACATCAAAAGCCACTGGCTGCTTCAGTGGGTTTGATTGCTAACTCAAATAGTGATGGAATAGAATATGATTATTGACGCATAGAAACCGTGAAAGGTGCGGAATGTATGTTCAGTGGTAAAAACATCTGTCTGGCTTGCGAGAGGCTTTAGGATCGAATCCCGTGATGTACGGAATCATCAGTCAATGACAGGTTAAAATATCATTTCGGTTTTGTTTTAGGCATTCACGAATAAATTAAATTTATTTTGTACTTTTGTTCAATTTACGATTAAGCACGCTGTTCTAAACATACATCGCACCCATGTACGCTATCTGTCCAGAACAAGGGTAATAATTGTTGGTAGTGGTTAGTAACAGATAATTAATTTGATTTATGTATTTATAGAATAGCAAAATTTAAAACAAAAATCACACAAAAAGGTACAGAAATGTTACCAAGAACCTACTTCCCCAAAACAACAACTTCAAGAAAAACCAACACACAACCCCTACCCCCCAAAAACAAACAAAAACAAACAAAAAACAAACAAACAACAACAAAAAACCCCCAAAACAAAACAACAACAGCAACAGCAACAGCAACAATAACAAAAGAAAGAAACAAAAATACCACTTCCCAAAAAAACCCAACAAAACACCGCTCCACCCCACCCAACCCAAAAAACAAACAAACAAACAAAAACAAACAAAACAAATCCCTAAACCAACCAACAAAACAAAACCACTCCACCCCTACCAAATTCACATCGCTGAACACCCCAAAAGAAATAATAATTTTAAAATGCCCCCAAAACCAACCTACAAACCCCTCCAAATGACCTCTTTAAGTCCCTTATAAATACCCAAACCAAACAACAAACACCCGCCGCTCATAGTATCAATAGGTTTAAAACACACATATTTTAACCCAAACCACATATTTTAATAACATTTCCAAGTACAGATATCTACTAAACACATTTCAGACGTCCGTACATAAAATCTAGACGATGTTTGAACAAACTGGTTTATCAGGTCGAGATGAAACTAAAAAAAACATTCTTCTCGTTTGAAACATTTGCTTTATTGTTTAGGAGGCAAGGCGTCACCCCGCCTACTGCCACAGACATTAAAATATAGAACACAAAACCTATTGAGTTTCTACTTTTAATGTATATCTGTGCTGCACATAGATTTCACCCGTCATGAATTTACATCGCAGATAAGAACGGAGAAGCGAGCCATATAATTTACTGAAATTAACCCCCGGAATCTACCGAGGCACGTGAATACGGGTAATTGTCCAAATCTCCATAAATTGTTCTTTTGTGCTGGGGATATGTGTGTTGAAATGAAGCATTTTGTCCGTTAGATATACACAATACGATAATTTATTCCATTTCATAAAACACGGTTCAAATGTGAACCAAGATGTCAGTTAAAATAAAAGGTTCAAAATACCAACCGGCTTCGGTGGCGTAGTGTCTAAGCCGTCGACCTTAAACAGAGATCACCATGACCATTGCCAAATTAGCCAACTGCTACTTTTAATACAAAGTGGCTACAATATTTAGTCTTTGGCTAATACAATTTTTCCTGAGTTAACCACATTTTAATAATTTTCAAGAAATTTTCTACATATCTAAAAATTGGCTAAACCAAAATTTGCTCCAATGTGAAAACTTAAGTTAAAGTTGGTAGGTAATGGGTTTAAGTTAAAATAAATGTAAATACCGCCAAAATATTTTTTAAAACCCAAAACAATTCGACACGCAACTATTCATAATATGATTTATATTGTATTATAGTATACATGTACATATGGTTCAAGTTGTGTCCGTGAACATATCTGTTTGTTCAGTGGGTAGATCGCTCGTGTGAGGTGTGATGGTTCGCAGGATTGATCATCGACAAAAAACGTGGTGCGTTCATATAAAAGATCCCTCGCTGCTAATGGAAAAATACAAACGGTTTCTTTGAAGACTACGTGTTAGAATTATCAAATGTTTGTCATTCAAAAGCCAATGATTAATTAATCAAAATGCTCTAGTGGTATCGTTAAACAAAACAAACTTTAACTTTATATCTTAATATTGTTCAAAATTCTGGCCAGAACAGAGGTTAATGCCTAATGATTAGTTGGTAGTTTTATTAATATTATGATTACTTTATTATTATTTGCTTAATGCTATACAAAACCCCATTGAACATAAACATTCAATTTCCCAAACGTTTTTATCATAAGAAATGTTCATAAGAACGAGACTGTTTTTGACAAAACCCACTTCGAAAATTAAAAGACAAATCCTGTCTAAAATTATGGTAAACAAACTATTAATTGAAATTCCTGAGACAAAAAACAACAAACAAACAAAAAACAACAACAAAAAAGAAAACAAAAAAGAAAAAACAACCCACACACACACACACACACACACACACACACAACACCCCCCAAAAACCCCCAACAAAAAAAACCCCCAAAACCCCCCAAAAAAACCCCCAAACAAACAACAACATCATTCTAAACTATTGTTGTTGGTTGCCACATAACTTGCTATCAATATTGTTTTTGTGAAACCAACTAGATTTTAATAACGATCGTATAATAAAGGAGCTGTGAAGATAAAAAAAAAATACAAATACAAAAAACCCTTAATATAACTTCTAAAATGTAATCGAAAATAAAAATGACATGTAACCCAACGGCCATTTTATAATTTCAAAGACCTAACTACAGATTATCAGTTGGCACCCGGAAATGCCCCCGGAGCTGTAGTCCGGACCGGTTGAGTAATTAGATAGCGGTCACGGTGTACTTTATCCATGAAAAAAAATGATTTGTAGGTTTTTAATTCATGTCCTACCCTCGAGTGATTCTTGGACATAAAAAGAAATTAGCCCAACTCAGGGGGTCATTATATTTATTTTCACCTTAATTTCAAAAACACTATTTCAAAACGTGCTAGAGTACTTCACCTTATAAGCCAGATGGGGGCAAACGCACGGCATTTGGACACCCAATGGTTACTACCCCTAAAAGGTCAAAGTTAGAAAAAGGTCAATTTTTTTATAAACAACGACGTCGTAGCGAAAAAGAGGGAGATCAGAGAAAAGTTATTTCGTAGCCACAGAAACGGCTATTAGCCATTTAATGAGTTTGAAGAGACATAAATCTTACAAAAGGAATAATTGAAGCCCCTAAAAAGGGTTTCGTGAGGGATTGGTGCGAGTCTGAGGTTACGAACTTTGGGGACAGCTCATAGTGGACGAGCAGGTGCTGGGCCCAAAAACAATCAAAATCCAAGGAGCCGACAGACTGTGCAACAAAACGCCGGCCATGTAGATGGTGGGGCACCAAGACAAAACAACAAAACGACTTATGATGAATGGTAAAAATCCACCATTGTTCGGCATATATTTAAAGTTGTTTGTCTGTAGGAAGCCCATCTGGCGTGCTACCTCAACATGAAAACACCGGACTCGGTGGCGCAGTGGTTAAGCTACATGCTGGTAGGTACAGGGTTCGCAACCCGGTACCGGCTCCAACCCAGAGCGAGTTCTTAAGGGCTTAATGGGTAGGAGTAAGGCCACTACACCATAATGCTGGTATGTACTGGGTTCGCAGCCCGGTACTGGCTCCCACCCAGAGCGAGTTTTAACGAATCATTGGGTAGGTGTAAGGGCACTACACCTTCTTCTCTCTCACCAACCACAAACCAACTAACAACTAACCCACTGTTCTGGACATACAGCCCAGATAGCTTAGGTATGTGACCAGGACAGCGTGCTTGAACCTTATTTGGATATAAGCACGAAAATAAGTTGAAATGAAAAATGAAACGAAATATGGCAGAGAAAGAAGATATATTTGTAAGAAACAATTTTTGAACATAAATAATATTAATATTGATTACGTTATCAGTGATCGTGTGTAGTATTGACTGAAATAATAAATTAATTTAAAATGTTCGTTTAATATATTATTTTCTTGATTTTGGACAATTAATTCGTAATTTTATATATGTATTTCATAATATATATAGTTTTCTAGCTTTCTGTCTGTTTGTCTGTCTGTCAGTCAGATAAGATGTCGTCACGTTCAGATGCGTTTGCAGAAGATTGTGCTGGGGATGGGGTGGGGTGGGGTGGGGTGGGAGGGCGGTGTCTAGACTGTGGAAAGCGAACGTTTCAGGAGGGTCTGGCCATGGTCCCAGGAAAATACATTGGAGAAAAAAACAATTCTTGGAGCAGGGGGTTGGTGAGGTTGTCGACGAGCCCCCCCCCCCCCCCCCCCACACACACACGACTGTTTTATATGTTATCAGAATAGGACTTACGATGATAGTACCTTGAATAGCAAAACATTACCAAATATTTGACATCCAATAGCTGATGATTAATAAACCAACGAGATCTCGTGGTGTCGTTAAACAAAACAAACCCTTTTTTCAATAACAATGGCGTCGTTAAATAAAACATTTCTTTCAATAACAATGGTACCTTTGTGAACTCAACTCTAATTTATTTATAAGGTAAAAATATAACAGCTATTTCTTACGGATTTAAAGGCATTAGCTAAAAGAACAGTGTACCCTGATTCCCCCAGCTATTGTATACTACAATATAGGTACAGGGGCGGATCCAGAAAATCCATTTAGAGGAGGCCCCAATGACACGAGGCGAAATGCCAAGGAAACTTTGGAGGAGGTTTGGAGGAGGGTGGTAAAAAAATGAAAATGAATACAGTACATAATAAAATATATACCAGTTTTGTTTTGCGACTATATGCTAACACAAACCTGTGGGTTTTTGTTTTTTAACATTGTCGAAAATAGAACTAGTTAATAGGTGTATCATAAAAAAGAGCTATCTCTTGCAAAATCCTAAAATCCAAAAGTAAATGAAAGCAGCAATCAAACATGAATTTCATTTCAACTTATTTCCGTGCTTCTATCCAATTAAGGTTCAAGCACGCTGTCCTGGGCACACACACCTCAGCTATATATGGCTGTCTGTCCAGGACAGTGAATTAGTTGTTAATTGTTAGTGGTTAGTGTGAAAGAAGAGGGTGTAGTGGCCTGACATTTACCCAATGAGTCGTTAAAACTCGCTCAGGGTGGGAGCCGGTACCGGGCTGCGAACCCGGTACCTACCAGCCTTATGTTCAATGGCTTAACCACGACATCACCGAGGCCGGTGCAATCAAACATATGACACAAGATTTTGGCGCCAAGATTTATAGGTTTTCGATTTCGTTTTCGATATCGTTTTCGATATCGTTTTCGATTTCATGAAAAAGAAATATACGATGCTGCTGTTTAAATTAAAAGTTAATTACTTTATTTATACACTAGTAAAACGACTTGAATTATACACTAGTAAAACTATAATAATTTATTTTTATTTTATGTAATTGAATGAATGAATGAATGAATGTTTAACGACACCCCAGCACGAAAAATACATCGGCTATTGGGTGTCAAACTATGGTAATTCAAAACATGAAGTGATGATCAACATCAATATAAAAAGTCAAGAGCTTTTGCAATTGATATCGATAATAAATTGTTTAATTAAAAAAAAAAAACTTGATGGGGGGAGGGGAATTTAATTTAATATTACACCACAGAGACTGGTTCCCAAAATTCCAAAATTACCCAGACGGATCTCTGTTTAAAGAGACAGACACTAGTTTCAGCTCGTGAAAATTAACACTAAGTTTAGTTAATCTACAAACCTGTAACACATTGGGATAAAGTTACAATTGAGTGAAACATGAGTCTGTGACTTTGAAACGGTAAAATACCCTCTAAAAATAAACTAAAACTCGACTCCATAGCTGTTACCTCTCAGACACACGTGCGTTTTCAAAAATATGCGAAATGCATTTTGTGATATTAAAAACACCAGGACACCAAAATACTTCGAATATGGATAATCTAAACAATAAAATCTAAATATAGTATGATTTCAGTTATCAAAAACGACTCTTAATAGTAAAAAAAATATGCCTTAATTTTTAAAAACTAAGGTATGTCCCTTTAATGGCCAAGCCGGATGTAGGTTGGATATAAAACCCGATATTCTGAATTATCTTTGACGTCCATGCCCACGCGCGCGGGTTGTGTCAACATTTTGACTTCGCAACCGATTATAATTTGATTTAGAGAGTCCGACAATTCCATTCAAATGACCACATCAACGTAATGGGCATGCGATGGTGAGTATTGCCGTGACGCGATGCCTTAGTGTTGGAATGACGTCCTGTCTGAATAAATTTCACGAAACATCCCAGGCTTAAATCAAAGCTGCCATTTTCGGTCTGCGATCCTCGTGAAAGGTTTGTTTCGGAGGAACTGACCCAGGAAATCTCCGGACAATACATTTTAAAGATTTAATGAATTCTTACAGACGTGGAAGCCATTGATACTGTCGGATGGATGGACACTTCAGTGTTTTGTAGCACACTAGACCGTTTCCGCCCCCTTTGTAGGCGTGTGACGTAACTCCAGAACTAGGTCAAAAATGGCCTCGCGAAATGGCCCGCGACGAAACCTCTTTAACAGGCCTCGTTGCCTCTGCCCCGGTCAAGTAACCAATTAATTTACTCTCGGTAACGACCTCGCCGATTCCATGATAGCCCATCACAAAGTTATAATCTTTCCCTCTTTCTTTTAATTCAAAAATCAAGAATAACAAACCGCTCAAGTCCGAGGCGGAAAATTGCACTTCATTCACACAAAACCATTAAAATGCTGAATGGGGGAAATCTCCCAATTGTCGTCTGGAGCGAGACCCCCTCGTGCCGTGACCAGCGCGCGACTGGTACTCGTGCCAAGCGTGCGAGGCGCCATGCTTAATACGATTTAGGTTCAATACTGTATTCAAATACTGAAGTATCTTTAACCAAACTTGTCGACGATTTTTGATGTAAGGTGGAGACTTCCTTCCTCGATTAGTATCATGCAGAATTTAGAGTAACTGACCTGCAAGTAGAAAGAAAGAAAAAACAAGAGTGCAATCGACATGAGAAAAACAATCAAAAGGAAAATAAAATGCACGTGGTAACAATTCTGCAGTCCAATCAGTCCAAAGGTAAAACACAGTAACGCGTTTGATACAGTTTGTTTCATGAAAAAGGACACAAAACTACTCAAGTTGTTCCTGGTTAAAGAAATGTTTTATTTAACGACCCACTCAACACATTTCATTTACGCTTATATGACGTCAGCCATATTGTTAAGGACCACACAGATATTGAGAGAGGAAACCCGCTGTCGCCACTTCGTGGGCTACTATTTTCGATTAACAGCAAGGGATCTATTATAATTATATGCACCATCCCACAGACAGGGTAATACATGCCACGGCCTTTGATATACCAGTCGTGGTGCACTGACTGGAACGAGGTTCCTGGTTAAGGACTGGCTGGTTGTAACAGCTGGATTATTCCTAAAACACACATTTACAATTATTTTTTGTCTATGGGTGGTAAACTGATTAAGTCACCGGGTTAGCTGGGTTGTGGTTTTGCAATGGTGGAAACTCCACTGAATAAGCAAACCAACGACAGTTCAGTTGGCAATAAAAAAAAAAAAAAAAGAAGACAAACAGACAAAAAAACCCTCACACACACACATCCTGAGCCTAACACAGTATATGAGTTATTAACGGAACTGAGCCTAACACAGTACATGTATATGAGTTATTAACGAAACTGAGCCTAACACAGTATATGAGTTATTAACGGAACTGAGCCTAACACAGTACATGTATATGAGTTATTAATGGAACTGAGCCTAACACAGTACATGTATATGAGTTGTTAACGGAACTGAGCCTAACACAGTATATGTATATGAGTTATTAACGGAACTGAGCCTAACACAGTATATGAGTTATTAACGGAACTGAGCCTAACACAGTACATGTATATGAGTTATTAACGGAACTGAGCCTAACACAGTATATGAGTTATTAACGGAACTGAGCCTAACACAGTACATGCATATGAGTTATTAACGGAACTGAGCCTAACACAGTACATGTATATGAGTTATTAACGAAACTGAGCCTAACACAGTACATGTATATGAGTTATTAACGGAACTGAGCCTAACACAGTATATGTATATGAGTTATTAACGGAACTGAGCCTAACACAGTACATGTATATGAGTTATTAACGGAACTGAGCCTAACACAGTACATGTATATGAGTTATTAACGGAACTGAGCCTAACACAGTATATGAGTTATTAACGGAACTGAACCTAACACAGTATATGAGTTATTAACGGAACTGAGCCTAACACAGTATATGAGTTATTAACGGAACTGAGCCTAACACAGTACATGTATATGAGTTATTAACGGAACTGAGCCTAACACAGTATATGAGTTATTAACGGAACTGAACCTAACACAGTATATGAGTTATTAACGGAACTGAACCTAACACAGTATATGAGTTATTAACGGAACTGAACCTAACACAGTATATGCGTTATTAACGGAACTGAGCCTAACACAGTACATGTATATGAGTTATTAACGGAACTGAACCTAACACAGTATATGAGTTATTAACCTAACACAGTATATGGTTATTAACGGAACTGAACCTAACACAGTATATGAGTTATTAACGGAACTGAACCTAACACAGTATATGAGTTATTAACGGAACTGAGCCTAACACAGTATATGAGTTATTAACGGAACTGAACCTAACACAGTATATGAGTTATTAACGGAACTGAGCCTAACACAGTATATGAGTTATTAACGGAACTGAGCCTAACACAGTATATGAGTTATTAACGGAACTGAGCCTAACACAGTATATGAGTTATTAACGGAACTGCTTTTCCTTTACGTCAAACTGTTATATTTATTTATTTAATATAAAGCAGTTTGTAATCATGCAAAAGCTAGTACATTTGACGGTTGTATAATACTCAATCTGTTTTCAACAACGGTAATATGGTAGTGATGGATTTCAGGATCGACCCCCACCTGAATAAATATCTCATAAATTGTTCATCACAAGCTGTGGTATGTAGTGTTCTGTGAATGGTGAAGGGCACATGCGAAACAATGTGCTACCTTTCGTCCGCCTCTGTCACTGTCCCCTCCCTCCCTATTACCCTTTGTCTCTCACTTCCACCTCCTTGCATCTGTCTCCTTCTCCCGGCACCTCTCTCTCTCTCTCTCTCTCTCTCTCTCTCTCTCTCTCTCTCTCTCTCTACCCACCCCTGCCTGCATAGTCTCAGTCTCAGTCTCTCTGTCTCTGTCTCTGTCTCTCTCTCTCTCTCTCTCTCTCTCTCTCTCTCTCTCTATATATATATATATATATATACATATATATATATATATATCCCCCCACCCTGCCTGCAGTCTCTCTCTCTCTCTCGCTCTCTCTCTCTCTCTCTCTCTCTCTCTCTCTCTCTCTCTCTCCCCCACCCTGCCTGCATAGTCTCACTCTCACTCTCTCTCGCTCTCTCTCTCTCTCTCTCTCTCTCTCTCTCTCTCTCTCTCTCTCTCTCTCTCTCTCTCTCTCTCTCTCTCTCTCTCTCTATATATATATATATATATATATATATATATATATCCCCCCCCACCCTGCCTACATAGTCTCTCTCTCTCTCTCTCTCTCTCTCTCTCTCTCTCTCTCTCTCTCTCTCTCTCTCTCTCTCTCTCTCTCTCTCACTTACTCACTCTGTCTGTCTCTTTGTATCTTTCTGAGCATAATTTAAACGTTCTGTTGTGTCTAAACAAACATTAACTTTCTTTCCTTTCAGGCAGCCTTTTGAATGTTTTAACAACTGGGCTATAATATTATATTTGCATGTCTACTGCTGTTTAACTGCCAGATATTGCAAGCTTTGAGTTACACATTTACAGTATTATGCAAGTCATTAACTGTCGGGATCGTATCTGTTTCACGAACGAATAAATATGTGTTTTTAAATGAAGCCATCAAAACGTATATAAAATTATTGAGTTTTCGAATTAAGCGGCCTCAGTTTCCTGAAATTTACTCTAGGATTAACCCCGTGTTGGCTTGTTCTTTTGATAACTTTTTAAATACTTTAAAAAAAAATGTATTCATAGAGGTATTTTCTGAACGTTTTAATACCTTTATTTACCGCCGCAAGATCATTGCACGGCATTAAAAGGGAATAACAGAAAATTATTGAAGACAGCTGTAACAGTTCCGCTTGTTCCGAAATGCACTTTTTTTTCTGCAATCGCAAATTTATATGCACCGTGATGTCACACGGACTCGTTCTATGAACTGCATAGACTGTTCATTTGCAGTTTATGAAGCGTGCAAATGCAAACCGATCTATAAAAGGAGAGTTTTAAAGCGCAATTATTAGTAATGAAGCGGTACAAGGTTTATGATCGCTGCACACTGAATTGTATTTTAGACTGAACCCGGTATGACAGGAGGAAGGCGGGTTAACTTTAATTTATTATGTTGTTGGACGGAAGTGCGGGTGATGATCGGGGTATATCTGACATATGGAGAATGCGGGTGCAAAGGCAGATTTTTTAATGTAAAAAAAATATACAATGCGGCGAGTATTATCATGTATGATAAATACAGCAGATAGTATATAATATTAAAATATAATAGTGTAATAAAATGAAGTAATATGAAATAAAATAAAATAAAATAAATTAAAATAAAATAAACCCCGAAAACCCCCCAAACTACATTAAGGACAAAACGGAAAAAAAGAAGAACGAAAGCACATAAAGAAACTAATAAATAAATAAATAAATAAATAAATAAATACATACAGAAAACAAGTTAACTTTATTTCAGTTGACAGGAATTTCTTTAGTCAGATACAAGTAGGCAATAATTGTTTAGTATAGCGCTTGGGTTAGTTTTAGGGCTAGTGTTAGTGTTAGTGTTAGGGTTAGAGTTAGCGTTAGCGTTAGCGTTAGCGCTAGGGTTAGGGTTAAGATTAGCGCTAAGGTTAGGGTTAGTACTAACTTTAGGGTTAGGGTTAGATTTATGTTTAGGGTTAGGTTGGGGTTAGAGTTAGGATGAAGGTTATAATAGGGTTGGGATTAGGGCTATGGTTAGGGTTAAAATCTGCTTTTGTTATCAGCGAATAAGCGTATAAAGGTGTGTCTTGGTTGTAACATTACCGGGCTCGGTGGCGCCATGGTTAGGCCATCGGTCTACAGGCTGTTAGGTACTGGGTTCGGATCCCAGTCGAGGCATGGGATTTTAATCCAGATACCGACTTCAAACCCTGAGTGAGTGCTCCGCAAGACTCAATGGGTAGGTGTAAACCACTTGCACCGACCAGTGATCCATAACTGGTTCAACAAAGGCCATAGTTTGTGCTATCCTGCCTGTGGGAAGTGCAAATAAAAGATCCCTTGCTGCTAATCGGAAAGAGTAGCCCATGTAGTGGCGACAGCGGGTTTCCTCTCAAAATCTGTGTGGTCCTTAACCATATGTCTGACGCCATATAACCGTAAATAAAATGTGTTGAGTGCGTGGTTAAATAAAACATTTCTTTCTTTCTTTGGTTATAACATCAGCGTATGCTTTCAAAATAAACAAAAATGTGTTTTGTTTAACGACACCACTTGAGCACATTAATTTAATAATCATCGGTTATTGGATGTCAAACATTTAGTACTTTTTACATTTAAAGAGGAAATCCGCTAATAAATCCAATAGTTACATATTGTATATGCATCACCCCACAGACAGGATAGCACATACTACGGCCTTTGATATACCTGTCGTGATGAACTGGCTGGGACGAGAAATAGCCCAATGGGCCCACCGACGAGGATCGATCGCAGATCGACCGCGCATAAGACGAGCACTTTACCACTGGGCTACGTCCCGCTCCTTCAACCAGCAAAACACGAAAACGTGCATGTTTTAGATTAAAAGTGACCTAAGTTGAAGAACACCCTTTATTACTATGCCTTGGTTAATTTTGTGTTAGTTGTTGCCCCTTCCACCCCCAACAGTCCGTTTGCGTCAAAAAAGGAACAGATGAATTGGTAACTCTATAATGAAAAATGTTAAAACGTGTATTAAAACATATTATTGAGTTTCAAATACATTATAACTAAAATAAAAATGTTCCTTCTAAAATTTCTTTTAACTAAACACTTAACAAATTACCATCAAATTATATAGATTAAATTTCTTTTTTTATAGGGACTTGAAGACAAAATGCTAGAACAGCCAAGGTATGCAGTTTTATATGCATTGTCTCTGAAGTAATTGATAATGCAGTACACGGAGACTAAACGTTGAACTACTCTTACCTACCATGTCTGTTCAGTTAGTCATCTTCAAAATAATATTTAACCTAACCAATTTTATACATTTGTAAAGAAACTTCTTTATTTATATATAAATGTGATTATAACTTCATTCATTATTGCGTACCTCAGTGATACAGCGCTTGCCTGGTGCGTTATCGATCTAGGATCGATTCCCGTTGGTGGGGCCCATCGGGTTATTTCTCGTTCCAGCCAGTGCTCCACAACTAGTGTAACAAAGGCCGTGTTATATACTATCCTGTCTGTGGGATGGTGCATATAAAATATCCCTTGCTGCTAACCGGAGATAGTAGCCCATGAAGTGGCGACAGCGGGTTTCCTCTCTGAATATCAGTGTGGTCCTTAATCATATGTCCGGCGCATATAGTCGTAAATAAAATGTGTTGAGTGCGTCTTCAAATAAAACATTTCCTTCCTTCCTTCATAATTGAGTTATATGCCAATTTATCGGTTCCCTTTTCACGCACACGGAATGTAGTTGGATTAGGCTGGGCTCGACCTTAGTTGCTTTAACTCAATGAATGAATGAATGAATGAATGAATGAATGTTTAATGAAACCCCAGTAGTTACTTTAGCTAGACAAGATACGACCCTATATAATTACTATAGTAACCTTTTCTCAATTAAGAATGCTTTTCTAAAACGAATGGCGAACCTGCAAATATATAGATTTTTTTTTTTTTGTCACAAGACTTTAAATTTGAAGACGTTCTGCTCTCTAGTTCTTAAAAAACATGACCTTTGTTCGGAAACTGCTTTTTAAACTCAAGCAAAAAGTGAAGTAAGGGGCTCGTTTTTTGGTCGCCATAGAGTGGCGGTTGAACACTCGAAAAAAACCGCACAACAATGGCGGTGGGCTAAGAGGCTCCCCACAATGCAGTCCGCACGAGCAGGGCGCCAAACTGCGCGCGCTAGACCCGAGCTTGTGGCGTGCTTGTTGCAGCGGTAGCCGCACAATGCCCGGTCATTGAGAGGAAAATAAATGTATTTTAAGCCTGGCAGGACAACCCTTGATGGAACACTTATTAATTTTCAATTTCTTTGAAACTGCTTCCAACTACCCCGTCTCCGCGGCTAACCCGAACGCGTAAGGCCGTCTGTCTTTTTGTGAAGCGCTGTTTGAAATGGTCTTTCAAAAGGCACGTGCAAAAAACTAATCGGAACGTGTTTTGTTCCAAGTGTGGTCTCAGCACAATGCGGCGAGTATTATCATGTATGAAACTTACTGTAACAATGTAGTAATACATAAAGAGCCTTGTAAATTAAAGAAAATCTGGCTTTTCCTGCATCTCTTGGTTTTCTCATATCATGAATTAATGAAGTAAGGATTCAATGTCGGACAATACCCTCAAACAGAAAGATAGCAACATAACATTTTCTGGTTTTTATAAAAGAAAAAAAATACAATGACAGAGATTAAAGGCAAAAAAAAATCGATTCTTTTTTTAAAAATTCTTTTATATCTTTTTTTTCAAGAAAATATTTTAAGTATCACATGGGCGGTAAAATTGCAATATTTTTAAGGTTACACAAACCGCATATTGGTGGAAGAAGGGCCAAGCGACAGAATGACTCATGTTTTGAATGGCACTCGCAACAATCCGTCGTGAAAACTATTGATACGACGGGACTGAAATGAGGTTTTGAGTTCAGTATAGTTAAAGTTTACTTTGGTCTAATTGCAACTAGAGCTCTAGAGAACATTTATTAATTAATCATTATCGTATGGGATGTCAAACACTTAACGTTGAAAGAAAACTAGCTACGTTTTACCACTAGCAGCAAATGACTTTTTGTCTCCTGCAATCACGATATATTATTGACCAGATATGATGATTAGACAAAAAACAATAAATAAATAAAAATTAAAAATTAAAAAAACCCAAAATAACATTTCCGTCACTTACAAAATGTAGCTAGCCTTTTGGAACAGAAATACTTTTACCCTATTTGTTATCAGGAAAGTAATGTTGACCTTTGACCTACAACGTAATCAAACGATGCGATGCTAAAATATAATAATAATAATAATAATAAATAACTTTAATGATAACAAGATATTTAGTATTACAGAGGCGGATCTTGGGGGGGGGGGGGGGTGTGTGCAATTTTGCGACAGTTATAATTTTATTATATATTAATTTTCATAGTTTTACAGTCCCCTCCAAACCTCCCCCAAAGTTCCATTGACATTCCCCCATGCCATTGGGGACCCCCTAAATGGATTTTCGGGATCCGCCACTGTACTATAAACTGCTGGAGGACTGGCAACTGCCTACCTTTCTTGCCAGCCTTTGTATTCAGGTTTGTATGCAGACATTTATGCGGCGAGGGTTCTAAACTATAGCCAGCTTGCTTACCAAACCGCCGGTACGCCCGTCCGTCACACCGCCAGCCCGGTCGTCCGTCGACCTCACACCACCACCACCACCACCCTCCATCGCCAACATGTCCGTCTATCGGCTCGTCTGTCCGTCCGACAGTCTACTTACCTCGCCGCAAGCTTATCTATTTATTGGCTGATTTATTTCCTTATTGATTTATTGGCTTATTTATTTACTTATTGATTTATTGGCTTATTTATTGACTTATTAATTTATTGACTTATTTATTTACTTATTGATTTTTTGGCTCATTTATTTGCTTGTTTACTCATTTATTTATTTATTTATTGGCTGATTGTTTTTTATTTATAGGATGGTTTATTTATTTATTATTGGCTGATTTATTTATTTACTTACTTATTTATTTATTTATTTATTTATTTATGATTTATTTATTTATTTATATAATATATTTATTTATTTATTTATTTATTTACACGTATTTATGATTGATTGATTGATTGATTGATTAATTAATTAATTAATTAATTAATTAATTAATTAATTAATTAATTAATTTACTTCCTAACTGTTTTAATTTTTAAAATGAAAACTGGTGTATTAAACTCTTGCAATAAAACCAAATGTCTCTCACAACGGATTACTACCACGCATCCACGGTGTTCACTATAAACTGTCAGGCCCGTACGCGGGGGGGGGGGGGGGGGGGGGGGGGGGGTGTGTACGCACCCACCCAAATTACTAAAGGTCCACTTTTCTCTATTAAATTTAAATAATGTTACGTAATCATTGTTTTGAGGGGTTATTATCACTTTAAATTTGACTCATTGCAACGTTCAGCCCACATAATTTTTGCGATACATATAGCGTTTACGACTCGCCACCACTTATATCAAGGGAAATTACTCTGTATATCAATGTGAAGGCCTCAATTTAGTAAGACGTGAAAATTACTGTGGCGGAAAAAAGATGGCGTCCTCCAACACGAAATGTAAATTCTCTTTGTATTTACTATATTATTTGTTTATTACATTACAATTGCACTGTAAACAAAATTATATTTTCATTTCATACTGTTGGGGGTAATAATATGGTCGGAGGTACATTATTATGTGGTATTTATATCGTTAGTGGCTACTTTGTCTAGGTTGTCCAAACGTTAAATCATATTGGAGATATCGTACCGTCATACGTTTTCGAACGACATACGTTTTCGGACACCTTTGTTTGTTCATGCTTTTTAATGTGTAAAATGAAGAAATGACGTCAAAAATCGTCCCAATTTGACAGAAATAATCTGTGTACGGAATAAGGGAAAATGCTGCGTGTAAAAATGTCTTGTTTCAGTAAGGCAATTAAATTTATGATGGATGGCGCAATTAGCCATTGATAACGTTTTGCATAAATAGTAAAAATACCATCATGTCACAAAATCTTTAATACAACATTGCATGGTTACCACCTGCATTTGAGGTGCCGTCTGCTCTGTTTACAACTAAATAAATATGACAATTATACTAAGTCCTCCCAGCTTGAATACCGAAACCAATTTGATTTTAGATATTGATTCTTCAATATCCAATATTACATAAGTATAATTGATGTATTGATGAAATAAATACTTACTAAATTTGTGATACTGTGACCAGTGGAGGATTATAATGGGGGCAAATGGTTCATATGCCCTTGGCATGACATTATCACTGTCCCAAAATGTTGAGGGATACAATTTCGTCAGTAAAACATTGTATATGCAGTTTGCTTTGTTTGTTATATAACACCTAGATATCTTAATAAAGCCCAAAATAGTATTTGCCCATGATCTCGAAAGTATGTTGCGTTTACTCAACCATTAAGTTTGCAGTCTATGGTCAAAAGAAAATACCAAACCCAGTGAGGAATTTTTAGTAAGCAAATAAATTTGATTCCAGCACCGGTTAACAATGTGAATGTGTTGAGAAGGCGAAATTTTGATATTTCCTAGTTTTTAAAGTGACTATATCTGGAATATTTTTGAATATTCAAGCATTTAGAATAGAATATCCTAATCGCTTTCCTGCATTGAAGTAATGCTCTTCGTAGAGGGTACACAGCGCTCGCGTATTTAGGTCAAAATTCAAATACTTATCGTGACGTTGTTTCTCGAATTAGGTGCCCGCTATTTTGTCAGCCATAAAGACAAATAACGTAATGATATTTAACACGAATAGCTAGCGTAGTTGAATAAATGCGATATTTAGAATGTCGCAGTAAGAAACAACAGCAAGATCGTCTATTCTAAATACTTAGTTTTAAAGGCATACTGTCACGGATTTAAGGACCTTATTTCTCTAAAAATGGATAATAAAAAAAAAATAAAATTAATTGTTGGAAACCAAATCTAGCTATTGCATCACCTTAACTGAACCATGATACAGTAAAATTCATGTCAACCCTCTCGGCAATTTTATTTTTTTAATTATGGACCATTGCTATAATTCAATTATTTTTTACAAAATATCATTAATAAATGGAGTATGGTGGTTATGAAGATGGTTCAATAAAGTACATTTAGGGACAAAACAAATGATTTTTGTTCAGGTAATACTTTGTTAGACCATTAAATAGGTCAGTGGTCTGTGACAATATACCTTTAAAAATATTCCAGATATAGTAACTTTAATATGTACACATACTAAAAACTAACTATCTTTAACTGGCGTAATAGTTTATTCTCTTTATTATTATTGACCTTATTTTGTCAGAAATTATCACGAAATAGAATCTTTACTTATTGCGATTTAGTCTGAAATTTGAGTCTTAGCCTACGGCCGTTGTTGGTCCCATCACGAGCAATTCGCACCCACCCATTAAAAATCCTGCGTACGGGCCTGTAAACGGCAGTTGAATTAATTATATCATTGTACCCACTTTACCATCATTTTCAGGGTTACTCAACCGTAATACTGCCAATCTGTCATTTGCCCACACTATCGGTGTGCGTCTTTTAACTCCCCATGCTATAAATTATGACATATTTTAAAACCAGGCTTCCAGTTTAAAGCCGTTTATGGAGTGCGCGTTATGTCGACGTTCACGGTTCGTCTACGAAATCACCGACGTCCACGCGCGACCATTCACGGCGACTACGTGCCCATTCACGACGACTACGTGCCCGACTTTCTCACATCGCCGACATCCGACCCTGCGGTGGTTAAAACGGCTGATGTGTTAATAAAATTAAGCGACCTCATTTGTTACCGAAAGCGTAATGTCCAACTATTAAATTGTAACAGTAATAACGATAATGATAACGATGATGATAATAATGATGATGACGATGATGATGATGATGATGATGATAGGGATGATGATGGTGACGTGGATGATGATGATTATATAAACATTTTTAAACTAAAAAGAGAACTTTTTAGTGATTTTCTCGGGGGCAACTGCACCTCTTAATCACCCCGCTAGGTAGGCAGTGTACGTGTAGTAATATTGTGACATCGTAACGTATTGGGGCGGGACGTAGCCCAGTGGTATTTAACATTCGCTTGATGCGCGGTCAGTCTAGGATCGATCCCTGTCGGTAGGCCCATTGGGCTATTTTTCATTCCAGCCCTATGAAATATTTGATACATCAAAACATTTTAAACATGCGGTTATTTCCACACTTGGTGGAGACGAAGAGAGGAAACCCGTCATCGCTACATGGCTACACATACTAATATAGCATCTAGAAATCTGGTAAAGGCTTATTCCCACAAGCAGGACAGTGGAAACCACGGTCTTTGATTTACTAGCCATGGGACACTGGTTGGGTCTTGGTATTTCAAAAGCCGTGATATGTGCTATTCTGTCTGTGGGATGGTGCATATAAAAAATCCCTTGCTACTAATAGACAAATATAGCGGGTTTCCTCTCTATGACTGTCACAATTACCCTATGTTTGACATCCAATAGCCGATGTATATAAATCAATGTGCTCTAGTGGTGTCGTTAAACAAAAACAAACTTTATCTGGTTGTGTCTAGAAACAAAGCACAAAAAATCCCTACACCCAAAAAAGTCCGTCCAGGGCAATTGATCCTGTGACCCATTACGTGTTAGGCGAACACTGTACCACTGAGCTGCATCTCGCCAGTTATTTGATGAGGTTCCTGACCTTCCGTTGCTGATATCAATCATTATTTATATGTATGGACGACGATCCTACTAATAAAAGTTATTTATTAACCGCCCATTTCAGTTCATAACTTTCGATGAGATCAAATCAAGATAGCGTCATCGAGTCATCACAGATAAATAGATCGAGTTAAATAAAAATAAAAAAACTGTTTGATTGGTCGAAATCTGGACGTTGGCGGAAACAACCCCGACAAGTGTCAGGTACGCATTTAAAATTCACGACGTCTCTGCGTAATAATTTAGGGATTTAAAAGTCATTAGTGTTATGTGAAATCTTTGAAAGGTATTGTGACTTTAATTGTTGATATGGGCGGGGTACATTGCTGTAAACCGGTCGCGGATTTAGGCAATAATAAGAAGGCGTGAACTAGCAAGTTGGCCCGTTTCAACTTTCAGTTTAACGTGTGTTTACGTAGGATGACTCTTTCGTAATTGTTTTTGGTCCAGGACAAATGATTTAACACCAGAGTTTTCGACTTGGGTTTAATTATATTATTTAAATGATCACGACACGTGTGTGACACCAACTTTCGGTAATATCACGTTTTCTTTGTTCTTTGTCTGAAGACAAATTAATTTTTAAAGACTCCGAGCTATCCAAAATGGAACAAGAAAATTGATGAACGGCAAGACGAAAACTCCAGTAACTTCCATTTCCAGTAACTTGTATCAACGTTTTCCACGTTAATACACACATTGAAATGTTTTTGATCGACTTCTTTAGATTTTAAACTGGTTCGAGTATCATCTTTTGAAAGAGGCGTCGTTAAATAAAACAAACTTTACTTTTGAAAGATCCCATACTGGTTTACTTTACATTTTAAACTGGTTCGAGTATCATCTGTTCAAAGATCCTAGACTGGTTTACTTTACATTTTAAACTGCTTCGAGTATCATCTGTTAAAATATTTTCAATTTTAAACTGGTTTGAGTATCATCTGTTGAAAAATACTAGACTGGTTTACTTTACATTTTAAACTGGTTCGAGTATCATCTGTTCAAAGATCATAAACTGGTTTACTTTACATTTTAAACTGGTTCGAGTATCATCGGTTCAAAGATCATAAACTGGTTTACTTTACATTTTAAACTGGTTTGAGTATCTTCTGTTGAAATATACTAGACTGGTTTACTTTATATTTTAAACTGGTTCGAGTGTCATCTGTTGAATGATCCTAGACTGGTGTACTTTACATATTAAATTGGTTCAAGTATCATCTGTTCAAAGATCCTAGACTGGTGTACTTTACATTATACATTGGTTTGCGCATCATCTGTTGGACGAACCTAGACTGGTGTACGTTACATTATAAATTGGTTCGATTGCTGTCCTAGACACTATTCTCGTGTTTAAAGAAATTTAAATCCTAAGTTATTTATGCCTATTTATTTGCATACATGCGCATGAAAAATTAAAATAACCCCCAACCCCAGTAGATTCCATATTCCTCTTCTGACAAATTGTTATCATAGTGATTTTATATGTTTACAAACTGGCAACGTTTATACGTGCTAATAGGCGATATTCATATGTTTGAAATATAACGAACTTTATGTATTTGCAAAGTAGCTATGTTAATATGTGTGTTATTTTTAAATGGTGACGATTATACGTTGAAGGTAGCGAGGAATATAATTTTGCAAATTGGCGAGTCTTATGTTTACAAACTAATGCGGTTTGTATGTGTGTCAAGTGGCGAGGTTAATATGTTTGAAAAATAAAGAGGTTTACATGTTTGTAAAGTGGTGATGTTTATAATGATGGGTTTTTTTTTTCTTTCAAATAGCGAGGTTTATATGTTTGAATGTAGCGAGAATTATAATTTGTATGTGTAAAAAAATTGCAGACTTTATATATTTATATAGGGACGGGTTTATATTATTACAAAATGGTGAGGTTATATATGTTTGCGTACTGGCGGGGTTTACATTTTAGCAAATTAGCGGGTTTGTAAAATGGTCGAGTTTACTCTTTTTAAAAATTGGGCTATATTTGTAATCTTGTCGTCATACTTTGCTTTGAATTGGATATAAATTCTATTTTCATCTGAACTTCTAGTATTAAACCGAAGTTTCGTTGACACTGACCTCGATGAAACGTTGTTTCATCCGTTGAGTTTGAGGCCGGTAGGTGCTGGGTACGTATCTCTGGGGGGTTTTCACTACAGATTTGCACCCAGCACGGGTGAGCAAGCGGGCAATAGCCCCTCCTACTCCCTCTCCCCCCCCAAAAAAAAAAAAAAAAATAAATAAAATAAACCCCCACTTTTTAGCCTAGTTGTAGAATATCCTCTGTTACTGTGCACCAAGTTTATATGTTTTATATATATATATATATATATATATATATATACATACACATACACATACACATATACATATACATACATACATACATACATACATACATACATACATACATATATATATATATATATATATATATATATATATATATATATATATATATATATATATATATATATATATACATACACATACACATACACATATACATACATACATACATACATACATACATATATATATATATATACATATATATATATATATATATATATATATATATATATATATATGTGTGTGTGTGTGTGTGTGTGTGTGTGTTACTTCTCAGAAGTACGTGCGTTTTTGTTTTTTTAAATATGAAAAATGCATTTGTTGACTACGCCCCCCCAAAAACAAAAAAACAAACAAAAAAACAAACAAAAACAAAACCCAAACAAACCCCTCCCACCAAAAAAACCCCAAACAAACAAAAAAACAACAAAAACCAATAAAACAACAACAACAAAAAACTAGTCTGTCACTTTAAGCCAGGTGTGGCCCTGACATACTATTAGCTCCACCAACGATATACATGTACAACACAGAAATGGAACTTTTGCATAAAAGTCTATAAGGTTGGAATCAGGTATATTTGTCCGCTTGGTCTCCATTTCATTATCCGACGCCATATAACCGTAAATAAAATGTGTTGAGTGCGTCGTTAAAGAAAACATTTCTTTCCTTCCTTGTGCGCTCTCAGTGTGTCCAGTAAACCCTAAAACAACTCCTTTGTCACCCGGAAGCTAAATATTAAACACCGGTCGTATTATTTAATGAATCGTGTGCCCAGAATCCCTACATTTCACTGGTCTATTTATCCCCGAGATCCCCTTTTGTCTATACTCAGTGTAAAATTACCAATTAGGATAATTCGATATTCATTTGAGCGCGTGCACACAAAAAATCATCTCATTTTAAATGAAGGGAGATTTGTAAACCGTTATAAACTAATCCTTTGTTAATTAAGCGTAACACGAGCAGACGACATTGGAACAAATTAGGCGGGGGGAATGACATCGGAAGGATACAGTTATTCGAAACGAAGCACGCGTTTGTGACTTTTTCACTCGTCAATAGCTCAGCGGTCGCTGAAGACCAATTTGGGCAAACAGTCATCCCTTGTAACCGAAGTCTTTCCCTTTTCTGCATTGTCTGCTGTCAAAAAAAGTATCTTTCCTGCTGGCTTTAGAAATGGATAGCTTTAACCATCTTGCTTATCCTCTTTCACAGCGCGTAATCCTGTTATATTTACCTGTCATACCACCCCCCACCCCCGCCCCTTTGACATGGCCAGACTCATCCAAACAGACATTTCATCATAACTGTCGTTTTGGGTGTTGTTCCAATTTCCAATTTTGTATTAACCAGCACACGCCGACCGACTCACGGCGCGCGACTTACGTCTAGTTCGCGCACGGGATTTTCGACAGGACATCCTTCAAAAGCCGGGTACAAGATTGTCGCCATTGACCTGTCTGGGATGAGCCCTGCCAGAGAGCTCAGTTCCATTACCTGGTGGCTGGGGAAGCGGAAACCCTTGCTACAGATCCTGCCTGTGTGACATCTCCAGCTTTGATGGCTTTTGTCTTCCTAAAGGCACGTTCAAACCTGTGCGATTTAGAAAATGTTTGAAGTTGGAACTTTAAAATAAAGTTTGAAGTACTGTGTACTGTATAGTGACAGACAGACCGACTGACCAATTCTTTATTTACGTCTCACCTTGTGTACAGATTAAAATAAAAACAAGAGTTCAGCAGTAATAATACAATAATACAGCAGTAAAACTACACAAGCCACTCATATGAGAGACTTTAAAACTATTAAGACACTGTTAAAAATATTTTTAAAAGTCTGTAGCCTGACGTTAAATTCTCCAAACTTGGTGAATACTTAAAAGGACATTCGTGAGTTTGCTGCAATGTTTAAGATGTTATCGACTAACAAAGACTTTTTAACGATTGTAATTACATATCGAATATATTTTTCTGCGTAAAATGTTAGTGGCTGTATATTAAGCATGTTTCTGATCGTTCTAATATTTGTACTAGGTTAAATTACAATTTATTTCTTAAAATATTTTTTATTCGTACGTACGAAATTATTTGAAGACAAAATCCAGTTTGGGCTTCTTACAAATATTAAAACGACCAGAAACAGTGAATATATAGATACTGATATTCTAAACAAGGAAATATATTTAATATGTAAGTTTAATCGTAGAAATATTTTATTTGTCGGAACCATCTTACAACGCAGCAAACTCGGGAATGTCCCTTTAAAGTCCACATTTTAAAGGGATTACTCTGAGTTTACTTTTATTATCATACGTTTTTCACCGACAATGTTTTTTCAATGATTATAATTAAATTATATTTTATTTATAATATCAATGTTTATACATACAAGGTGTTTTTGATCACCTGAATGCTTCTAAATACAGAGACTAGATTTTACCGCCCAATAATTTTGTATGTACGAAAATTCTTTATCATCCCTTAAAGGCTTTTGTAGAAATATCGCTGGCACTATAATTTGCGATATCTCCTGCGATATTCTTCTAGGAGATGCCGCTTCTTATAATCTTGATTGATCAAATGTTAAGCATTGCATTCTAATTAATTCAGGTCGCAAACGAAAATAATGATAATGGATGATAAAAAGATATCTTGTGGTATCGTAATTTATCAGCACTCGTTGATAAAGGGGCGGGACGTAGCCCAGTAGTACAGCGCTCGCTCGATGCGCGGTCGGTGTGGGATCGATCTCCGTCGGTGTGCCCATTGGGCTATTTCTCGCTCCATCCAGTGCACCACAACTGGTATATCAAAGGCCGTGGTATCTGTTATCCTGTCTGTGGGATGGTGCATATAAACGATCCCTTGCTGCTAATCGAAAAGAATAGTCCATGAAGTGGCAACAGCGGGTTTCCTCTCTCAATATCTGTGTGATCCTTAACCATATGTCCGACGGCATATAACCGTAAATAAAATGTGTTGAGAGCGTCGTTAAACAAAACATTTCCTTCCTTCGTTGATAAAAATATGAAAACCTCGACAAGCCTAGGATTTTATACTTTTATCAACTCGTACTGATGGATTATGATATCACAAGACGCTCGGAGAGTATCCTCTATATATTAGGAAGTAAAATGAAATTTGTACTACTACAAACATAACGATGACCAGAAAAACAGAATACACAGACACCGATATTCTAAACAGGAAAATGTAGTTAACGTGTAGTTTTACTTCTTAAAAAGCTATTGTAGTCAAAAACATTTTACAATGGCAGTAAACTTAAGAAAGTCCCTCTAAACGTTTTATAAGAACGGGACTGGCAATCTATAAGTTGATGAACCAAATGTTAGCAATAGTCAGACGAAATAAAATGCATTCTAATTGTATTTACTGTCTTAGTGTATGTGAAAGCACAAAGCAAAGCAAATGTGACAGGAAAGAAAAGGAAGAGGAGAGGAGGGCAAAGCACACTTTTGTACAACGTTTGCGACTTTCGGCTTGTTATCAATTTAGTTCAAGTTTGGAGCTATTTTAAGCTATTACTCCTGACCTATTCACGATGGCGTCCACAATGGCGGCCATTATGTATTTTATAATATTTTTGCAACCAGACCTAGTAAAAATGCAAAGCGAGTGTCTAAAGATAAACTTTCAGATGCAATGCAATAAAACAACTAATTACATGATTTGACAAACGAAAATCTAAATATAAAAAAGATGGCTACTACAGTGGACAATATGTCCAGTACATCCCGTCAAAGCTGGCTCACACATTCATTCATCTTTCTCATCTATCACCCTCTGCCTACCATTCTCATTATCTTAATATAATACAAATTACCAATTTCTCAATCTGTTTTGATCCTTTCTGTCAGTTTCCTCCAACTCTGTCTTCTGAGCTGTCCACACCATCGCCTACCTGTCTCAACTTCCTCCACGGTCTCTATTGTCTCTGCAGTCTCTGTGTACTTCCCTGCACCCACCTGGCATCCTCGTCCCCTGCCGCTAATAAAGCTGGTCTGACCCACGGCACTAACTAACGACCGCGGGTAGTAGGGGTGCATAGTAGGTGGTTACAAGTGCCTCTTAACAATGCCAGAAGTAACTACTGAACACTCTCCAAAGTGGTCAAACTACGCCCACAGCTAAAAGCTGATGGGGAGTGACAGGTGTGTGGCAAGGATAGCCACAAGAAACATGAACCTGTCGCGGTTGGAGAGACAAGGACTGGGATGTGGAGGTGGACAGCGAAAGAAGTTAAAAGATAGGAGAAATCGCCAGATCCGGAAAAAATTAGATGGAATTCAAAGGACTAAAAGGAAAGGGAAAAAAAAAATGTCCAGTACGTACTATTCTGAACATATCAACTTGTTACCAATGTGTTCCAGGTTTGGCGTATTATGAGTTATTAATCATGGACTTATACCGTTATTGAACTTTGACACCCCACCGTAATTAGGACAAACTATAACCTGTACATAAAAGAACCGGCTGTTGATCTAGGATGCCTTTATAATCCTCTTTTTATAACCTATTATATTATTTTTCACGTCGATTGTTATCTGCATTTTATTTTGCTTTCCTCGTGCTAAACTATACATTACAACTTACAAGGTACGTTGTTTTGAAAATTATTTCTAATTATTGACAGAGTATAAATGTTTTCCTTATACCGCTGGCAAAACAGTAACTTTAATTACGCACCAAGTACACATAGACCCAAGCATTTAAACGCACGACAAGAAGTATTAAAACCGTTAAACTTAAGACGTTTCCGGAACATATACGTTTCACAATTTCCTATAACTTCACAAAACAAGACATTGTCTTCACTTGACATGTCTTTATAACGGCACCACAAGAAACCGTTAGAATAACAAACCTAACCGAGTCCTGTCACAGTCGGACAAGAAGGACGTGGAAATATGTGGGATTTTTTTTTGCTGCCAAAAAGCGTGATCACGGTGTGACCTTCACCTTATCAGGATGCTGATATTTTTAACGGCTTCAAACAAAGAAAAGTTTGTTTTGGTTAACGACACCACTAGAGCACATTGATTATTAATCATCGGCTACTGGATGTCAAACATGGTAATTTTGACATGTATTTTCTATTAGTAGCAAGGGATCTTTTATATGCACCATCCCACAGACATGATAGCACATACCTTGACCTTTGATATACCAGTCGTGGTGCACTGGCTCGATCCAAAACCGACAGCGCATCAAGCGAGCGCTTTACCACTGGGCTACGTCCTGCCCCCGGCTTCAGACAAAGCTGTATGGTAAAAGTGATGACATCAAACTTTCACCAATTAATGTTGTATGTCGAGAAATATTGATTCATGTTTTGTGTGTGTGTGTACGCCGTTTGCACGTTAAAAGTCCTGAAATACATTTTATATCTTTAAAACAACATACCCCCCCCCCAAAAAAAAAGCCCCCCCCCAAAAAAAAAAAAACCCCACCCCAAAACAACCCCCAAAACCCCCCAAAAACAAACAAAACAAAACAAAACCCAAAACAAACCCAAAAGCCCCCAAAACAAAACAAAACAACAACAACAACCAAACAAGAAGCATTCAAACACCCTCCCCGCCCCCAAAAATCCCCAAGAGTCCACTGCGTACTACAGTTAGAAATAAATACATATTTAAAAATAAAGCATAATTTCTAAGCCTTTATATTGCAATAAAACATCAGTTTTCCATCAGCGAAAACAAATCTGGAACATCTTGAAAAATTCGACCAGCTTAATCTTTCAATATTCGATTTTGTATGTTAACATTGTGTAGCAGATGTAAGTTTTATTGTAACGTTTTTGTGTTTAGATTTAATTATAACCTTCATGGCTTTCAAAAAGAATGAAAATAAAAGCTTAATTTAAAGGGACAGACCCTAGTTTTTAAACACTACAGCATATTTTCACTATTAGAGCCGTTTCTGCTTCTTCTACGTTCAAGCTATAGTTGATCATGCTTTAGATTTGGAGTCCGGTTGTGGTAATAAAAAACACTGTCTCTGTCAAGTAGAGCCGTTTATCATCACTGATATCACATATTACTTATATTTTATTCTTTAGATTATCCATTTCCGTAGAACCGAAGTGTTATTGGTCATTCTGGTATTTCTAATACAAAAAAAAAAGAGAGAGCATTTTTCATATTTTTCAAAACGCACGTGCGTCTGAGAAGTAACGGGTATGATCCGAGTTTTAATATATTTGAAAGAATATTTTTCGGTTTCAACGTCACAGGCTCTTCATTCACTCTATTATAACTTTATCCAAATGAGTTACAGGGTTGTAACTTAACTAAACTTCGTGTTCATTTTTTACGGGTTAAAACTAGGGTCTGCGCCTTTAAAATTCAGACATTATTTTACTGAGTGACTCGTACATGTGTATGTCATGAAAAATAAACCCCAACAAAAATAAAACAAAAAGGAAATATTTAAATTTAAATTTAGTTTGTGCTTGTATCTAAATAATGTTATAGCATGTTATTTTTGGGAACAGAAAAAAGAAAGAAAGAAAGAAGTGTTTTATTTAACGACGCACTCAACACATTTTATTTACGGTTATATGGCGTCAGACATATGGTTGAGGAAACCCGCTGTCGCCACTACATGGGCTACCTTTTTCGATTAGCAGCAAGGGATCTTTTATTTGCGCTTCCCACAGGCAGGATAGCACAAACCATGGCCTTTGTTGAAGCAGTTATGGACCACTGATCGGTGCAAGTGGTTTACACCTACCCATTGAGCCTTGCGGAGCACTCATTCAGGGTTTGGAGTCGGTATCTGGATTAAAAATCCCATGCCTCGACTGGGATCCGAACCCAGTACCTACCAGCCTGTAGACCGATGGCTTAACCACGACGCCGGTTTTGGGGAACAGAACAAACGTTAACTATATGGGATATTGTCCTCGGAGTCTTCCCAATGGGCCGTTTCAAACCAAACCTCGAAAGAAAATTAAATTGAAAAACCCAATCCCCCCCAAAAAAAACCCCCAAAAACGACACAAAAAACAACCCAAAACAAACCCACAAACAAACAAAACAAACCAACAATCAAACAAGATAAATACACAGATAAATACCCCATACATAATATTTGGGTTTCGTTTAATTATAATTAATTCACTTAATCAATCGGTTGATTAATATTGTTGTGTATAATTTCGAAATACAGCAGAGTAATCTTATTGGTCTTTAGCGTTTTGGCAATAAACGAATACCATTATTCTTATTAATGGGTTTAATAGCTACAGTTAACCATTTACTTGGAAAAACCCCCACCATTTTCCGGGATTATATTTAATAAATTTACATTCAGTGGAAGCATAAAGTCGGCAATCGTTTTAGCATACTCATTAATGATGTTATCGATTCCTAGTACCTTTCCCGGTTTGAAACTGTATTAAAGCCTCTATTATTCTTCTAACAGCCTTCGTAGCTCAGTCGGTAGAGCATCAGACTTTTAATCTGAGGGTCTAGGGTTCGAGTCCCTACGTCGGCTGGAATAATTTTTTCCTGTTCTGGACGAAGGAACCGTTGTAAATCGACCTGGCAATCTTGCTCTGAATGTGCACATCAAACATGACTTTCTATTATAATTATATTATATTATAATATTATCATTCTATTTAAAACATATTTATTTCAATATTTTTGTCTCTTTCTCCCTTGTTTAACTTTGAAAAATGGTAAAGAAACCTATTAACGGTTGTGATTTGTGCGAGCTGATGCCAGTTATTTAAATGACAGTGCTACTACATAATAATTCTAATAGTTGTTTTAAAGTTACATAGGAGTGGCTTGTGTACATTTATTGCTATATTATTGTATGGTTATTGTTGATCTCTTTGTTTTTAATCTGGACACAGGGTGAGACGTAAATTAAAAAAAATGTCTGTCTGACTGTATGTATGTCAGGCTGGCTGCACCATTTCCAAAAGGAAAAGAAGACATAACTAATTTTGTGATTTTAACACCTTCAGAAAAGGAGCGAGACGTAGCCCAGTGGTAAAGCGCTCGCTTGATGCGCGGTCGGTTTAGGATCGATCCCTGTCGGTGGCCCCATTGGGCTATTTCTCGTTCCAGCCGGTGCTCCACAACTGGTGTGACAAAGGCCGTGGCATGTACTATCCTGTCTGTGGTATGGTGCATATAAAAGATCTCTTACTGCTAATCGAAAAGAGTAGCCCATGAAGTGGCGACAGCGGGTTTCCTCTCTCAATATCTATGTGGTCCTTAACCATATGTCTGACGCCATATAACCGTATATAAAATGTGTTGAGTGCGTCGTTAAATACTAGAGTAAAACATTTCTTTAGTGTTTTGGCAATAAACGAATACCTTTATTCTTATAGATGTGTTTAATAGCTACAGTTTACCATTCACTTGAAAAAACCCACACAATTTTCCAGGAATATATTTAATACATTTACATTCAGTGAAAGCATAAAGTCGGCAATCGTTTTAGCATACTCCTTAATGATATTATCGATTCCTAGTACCTTTAGGTTTTTCAGCTGTATTAAAGCCTCTACTATTTCCACTAACAGCCTTCGTAGCTCAGTCGGTAGAGCATCAGACTTTTAATCTGAGGGTCTAGGGTTCGAGTCCCTACGTCGGCTGGAATTATTTTTTCCTGTTCTGGACGAAGTAACCGTTATAAATCGACCTGGCAATCTTGCTCTGAATGTGCACATCAAACATGACTTTCTATTATAATTATATTATATTATATTATAATATTATCATTCTATTTAAAACATATTCACTGTCTGGGTCTATTTATTTCAATATTTTTGTCTCTTTCTCCCTTATTTAACTTTGAAAAATGGTAAAGAAACCTATTAACGGTTGTGATTTGTGCGAGCTGATGCCAGTTATTTAAATGACAGTGCTACTACATAATAATTCTAATAGCTGTTTTAAAGTTCTCATATCTACATAGGAGTGGCTTGTGTACATTTATTGCTATATTATTGTATGGTTATTGTTGATCTCTTTGTTTTTAATCTGGACACAGGGTGAAACGTAAATTTAAAAAATGTCTGTCTGTCTGTCTGATTGTATGTATGTCAGGCTGGCTGCACCATTTCCAAAACGAAAAGAAGACATAACTAATTTTGTGATTTTAACACCTTCAGAAAAGGAGCGAGACGTAGCCCAGTGGTAAAGCGCTCGATTGATGCGCGGTCGGTTTAGGATCAATCCCCGTCGGTGGCCCCGTTGGGCTATTTCTAGCTCCTGCCAGTGCTCCACAACTGGTGTAGCAAAGGCCGTGGCATGTACTATCCTATCTGTGGGATAGTGCATATAAAATATCCCTTTCTGCTAATCGAAAGGAGTAGCCTTCCTCTCTATATATCCTTAAACCCATATTTCTGACGCCATATAACCGTCAATAAAATGTATTGAGTTCGTCGTTAAATAAACATTTCTTTCTTTCTTTCCTTCAGAAAAATCATCGATTCGTCCTTTTTGTGTATCTTACATATGAAGACTACGTAGAGCACTAAGTGATTGAAAAAACAAACAAACAAAAAACATGGCGGGCGACAGGGTCATCTGGGGACAAGCAAAACAATTAAATCTCCGTGTCAAGTGGACAGAGGGGATTAAAAACATTCGTGCAAATAGTTAATTGTGGAAGCGGCGACCCCCGAATGCGAGCTATCCGATGACACGGCTTAGACAAAACGTTGGTCAGAAGAAAGTATATGATTTTACCACCTGTCACAATAACACGCGGCACGTTTTCAAACAGGAACAAAAGTGATTTCTTGTCGACGATAATGAATACCTGATACACCAGGCCTGTAGGAACAATATCTGGAGTCGGGGAGAGGGGTGGGTTGGCACGATCTCTAGTTGGTGGTGGTGGTGGTGGCGATACAGCCTCTAGTGGCGAGTATGGGCCTGTATATACTAGCAATCATACAAAATACATCATCAACATCGACTACATAAGCGTACGGGCTCCCAGTTGTGATGGGGGGGGGGGGGGGGGGGGGGGGGGGGGCAGGCTGGTGTTTGCCCGAATTAAACCGAAATGCCCGAATCTGTATAACAACATTTATTCATATAGTTAGCATTACTACCAAACAGCAATATAGGATTGCAAACGAACCACTAAGAATTTTTACATGGAATACAACTAATTGTATTGGTAGAATGATGAACATTCATGGTAAAGAGGTCTCTGATTAGCACATTTTGCCCGACTATCAGTATCATTTTTGTTCCAGGACGCAATTGCCCCCACCCCCTCCGCCCACCTGCCCCCTGTATCGTATGCTATCAACTATCAACTGTATCAACTATACAATAAAAATGTATAAAAATACTGTTTGTTTGTTTAACACCACTTCATCATGTATGTTAAACTCCGGTTAATTTTATTTCTATGATACGGTTATTTCGACACATAGACTTGAGTAAAAGAGAACAAACCCGATGCCACAGAATAGGCGAAAGAGTTCTTTTTCTTTGTTTACTAGTCTTGGATAAGATATGAGACACTGACGTTGCCAATGATAAGTGGGAATAAAAAGATTTAAAATAAAATACACAAAAAAAACCTTACCCTCCAAAACCCCAAACCCCCCCACAGAAACATCACAAAAACAACAATAGGAGAACAAACATATAATATCCACCGAGGGGAATCGATCCTACGATCCATCGTGTGTCAGGCAAGCCCTCTTCCACTGACGGCATCCCGCAGCCTGGTCCAATAGAGGACATAGATGGATTTCAAGTGTTCTTCACACAGAGCTAACATAGAAATATTCGGTTCTCTTATCTTGTCTTCTTTTGTCATGTCCATGTTAAAACTACTTCGCCTCTCCCCCACCCCCACCCACCCCCCAAAACATCACTTGATTTTGGCATTTACCTTAGTTTGACACCCAATAGACGATGTATTTTTCGTGCTGGATGTCGATGAAAGTTCATTCATTCATTCATTCATTCATTCATTCATTCATTCATTCATTCATTCATTCATTCATTCATACATTCATTCATTCGCCCCCAAAACGAAGGTCTTTTTCCACGAGAATCTTGAATGTAATATTAACCACTAATACACCTAGTCCTGAAAAAATAAGGGGAGTGACTAATTGCTCCCCTAATTATGATTATGGGGAGCAATGTAAGATAACACCATACTGAGCACCGATATTTAATCCTTAGTTTTGTAGTACTATTTTCTTCTTGTTAAAATTCGCATGCCAAACGGAGCTAAAAAAAAAAGTCTCCTGGAAACCCATTTCCCGGGAGTGACGGGGAGCCAGGTTGATAGCTCCCCTTAAGCAACGAGGTGTGAGACCGTATATTTTAAAGTGTGTGTTAAATAGAAGTCGTAACATCCATAACGATTATTATTCTACTTTTAAAGGGGCATACCCTAGTTTTTAAACACTAAGGCATATTTTTCACTATTAGAGCAGTTTATAATCACTGAAATCAAACATTACTTATATTTTATTGTTTAGATTATCCATTTCCGTACAACCAAAGTGTTTCTGGTCATCCTGGTGTTTCTAATACCACAAAATGCTATTTTTTTTTTAATTAAAAAACCCCGCACGTACCTCTGAAAATTAACTGTTATGGAGTCGCGTTTTAATTTATTTTTAAGGGTATTTCAACATCACAGACTCTTGTTTCACTCTTTTGTATCCAAATGTGTTACAGGTTTGTAAATTAACCAAACTTAGTGTCCATTTTTGTGGGTTGAAACTAGAGTCTAGGTGAAAAGTATACCTTAGTTTTTAAAAACTAGGGCATGTCCCTTTTAACATATTCAACATCGTGTCTTGCACAAGACAAGAGTCTAAAAGAAGATATGACAGATATAGTTAAATAATTTTGTTTTAAGGATATCACTAGAGCAAAAACAAGATGTGACAGAGTCGCGAGGGTTTGCAGCCACGAATTACTCTTGACGACAATGTATATAGTTCCCACTTCGTCTGTAGGAGGACTGACACTTTTATAGTGTGCCAGTACAGACTCTATAAATAATACGTCTGAATCGTTTTTGCCCTAATTTAAGGATTTGCTTCAACACCGGTACGTCTGGTACGCTTATTTACGTATATACAATACAATTTCCAGCAAAGAACTGTAAATATTTGACGAAGTCTTTGAAACGAGAAGCTCCTTTAAAGGTATAATATATTGTCACAGACCACTGACCTATTTAATGGTCTAATAAAGTATTACCTGAACAAAAATAAGGTGATTTGTACCTAAATGTACTTTATTCATCCATCTTCATAACCACCATACTTCATTTATTAATGATATTTTGTAAAAATAATTTGAATTATGGCAATGGTCCATAATTCAAAAACTAAAATTGCCGAGAGGGTTGACATGGATTTCACTTCATCATGGTTTAGTTACGGTGATGAGATAGCTAGATTTGGTTTCCAATAATTAATGTAATTTTTATTTATTATCAATTTTTAGAGAAATAAGGTCCTTAAATCCGTGACAGTATGCCTTTAAGCTAATGGAAACTGAAATAAAATAGACACGCGACCCACGAGTGGACAGGGCTGTTGTTTTATACTGTAACACATTCAGTGATATTTCAAAGGTACGTGATGTCATGCCTGCGGTAAAACACGTGTAAAGTAGCTTTTAAGTACAATGAGGTCATTTTCAGAATAACTGATCATATGATATAACAAACAAATATATTTATTTTATTGAAACATAGCATAAGGCACCCTCTAGGTATAAAAATAACAATTACTGCCATCAGTTCTGAAATAATTGTTAAATAAAGTAATAGTGACACAATGGCGAATTCTTATTCTTGTTTTCCCACGAGCAAGCCACATCTGACCGTCACATATTAAGCAAGAATTCTCTCTCTTTTATAATACAATGAATAAACACAAGCTGATTTTTATTAAAGAAGAAAATAAAAGATAATCATAAGAGTTATGCGAATGTAAACATAAAACTACAGAAAACACAATTAACACATTGTTCTTTATCGTGGAACGACCTCTTGCACTTAAAACATCCTTAATTTGTGGGCTGACTCGGCACGTTTGTAACCCGTGCCTCGAACAGAGAAAGTGAATGTAATAATTGTTTATTTGATACCAGAAAGCTATTCACCAAATTGTGCTGTTTAATCCCGTACCTGACGTTAACCTGAAAAGAAATGATTTTTATCTAGCTGCAAACAAAGTGCTTTATTACGACTCGCTTTAGAAGAAAATACTGCCGAGTAATCTGGACACATGCCGTGAAAGTTATGGCTCTGAATCCTCCTTTGTCATTGCGCAGAGTAGCGTGTAATATCATATACACATCTTTTTTTTTATCACCGACAGAACACATACCCGTGCGTATGGCCCTTGTCGTGGTCTTTTTCTCTCTCCCTTTATTCCGCGCATGCTCGATGGCCATCTTGTAAGTCTTGACCACGTGTTTTCGTTATTAAATATCTCCGCATTCGGCGTCTGTTTGATAAATGCAATCTGGGGATGTCCCCGGTAGAGGTAATAACCGGCTAACTAAGGGTTTCATGGGATCAAATTTGTGCAAGACCATTGAGGACCGTATTGATCGGACATGGCGTTGGACAATGGGCTATGGCCGATGTAGGTGGAGACACGCGACTTATCTAAGCGTGGCACAGAAATCATGCGTGTACTTGTCCAATTTAATGTTGGGCGCAAATTATGGGTCCAGTTTAATGTCCCGTGATGCTCCGTGTGTCCACCGGTCGCTTTATGGTGGACCGCTGCACAGCGTATGGTGCCTTGTATGTCGAAATGCCAGAAACATGCGCGTGGTACGTCCAGCATGGCAATTAGGACATGGCGGGAGGTAATTTAAAAACATCCATAATGAAGAGAAAAAAAGAAGAAGAAAAAGCGATAGGCGTTTGTTTTTAATCATTCTGCATGTTTTTATAACTCGATATCGTCGGACGACTTTCATTTCCAACAAAATTGATGACTGTCTCGTGCGCGGCACGTGCCGTAGCATTGTGGGATTTGTTTTGTCTGCTTCCGTTTTTCCCACAAGTGTCACGGGTCATTCGAGGTGGCGAGTCTCCTTGTGACTAACTGCTACAGTCCTACCAGTGCTAAGTAGCCACAGAAAACGAAAATAGTGAAGTTTTATCTTATATCAACTGCCAGGCAAAGTTGTGCTATATATTAGACGACTTGGGAGCACATGTCTACTTATAGCTACAATCTTAATGTTTATACAATTATTTTCTATCCTTTCTATTATTTAAGACAGACAATCCGTTTTCATTTTCTTACCACCAATTGCCATTCGTGAATATCATTTGGCTATACTCACTATTCTAAGTCGCCTAAAATGCATTATTCTTCATTTTAAAACTCAAAAGCAGGGTCCTGCTCCATAATTTTATGTTACACAGTTATTAAAGTGTCAGACCCTAGTTCTTAAAGACTATGACATATATTCCATTTAGTGTTTTCCCTAGCTTGTTTTAGCATGGTGCAGCACCATGCCTCAATAGCCTAGCACCATCTTGCCTTAATCAGCGCCATGCTGCCCTGAGATTAAATAAGCCTTTTTCAGTAATTAATTCTAAATTGCCTTTATAAAACACCCAAAAAGGTATTATTAATTAATAAAATATGCCTTTTATATCTTTTGCCATTCATTTATTAAAGCAAGCACATAAATTACATTAATGTTTATTTCAATTAATTTTTGTGTATTTTTAATGAAAAACAAGTGCCCCGAAAATTTCCTTCAAAAGTGTTTGATCTACCATGCCTTGCCAAATATCTAGGGAAATCACTACCATTATTACACTCTGAGAAGTAACGGTTATCGAGTCAATCTCTATTTGTTGACGATATGTTCCTGTTAAAGCATACAAAGACTTTAGTTTTACTCTGTTGTAACTTTATACAGATTGGTATATTAACCAAACTTGGTGTCTAATTTCAAGACCTGAAACTAAGTTCTGCGCCTTTATGGATGAAGATAGATGGCATACCTGTTGATAACGAACACATATGAGTTTTATTAAAGCTGCAGAACGGAGATAAAGACTTTTTTATATGCAATTTCCCATAAACAGGGTAACCTACATAGCCTTTGGTGTTCGATTGGTGGTGCACCAGTTGGGACGGAGAGAAATACAACCACGGACCCACTAAGTCAATCGACAATAGAGCCTCCCCCCTCTCCCGCCAGTTTGGCCTCGGTGGTATGATGGTTAAGTAATTGGTAAGGACTGGGTTTGCATCTCGGTTCCGGTTCCAACCCAGAGAGTTTAACAAGGGGTAAGTTTAAAACCACTACACAACCGACTCCTCTCTCACTAACCACTAACCACTAATAACTAACCATTAACCAACTTTTATGGAAAAATAGCCCAGATAACTTGTATGTTTCCAGGACAGCACGTGTGAACCTCAGTTGAATATAAGCATTAAAATAAATATAAATGAAAACAAAAAAGAAATCAGACAGCCCATCTGCCCTGATTATCGTGAATGTTTCGCGCACGGCCAACCTTATCGCTCAATTGGATTTCTTTTAATGTGTCTTAAAAACAACATCTCAGTTGTAAAAAGGCTCTATTAGTCAAAAACTCGTTACAAGAGCAGCCAGCTCAGGACAGTTTGCTTTAGATGGATTTATAAATGATACACTATTTTATCATCACATGCACCTTCTCGTCCATTTGGAGTAAGGCGTTTTGCAAAGTCTTTGATATACCATACAATGCCGTTAGAAAATCGTAGACATTTAACATAAAATCCTGTTTATACATATATATTTTTTAAAACCCCATGACGCAGCCTCTATCTACTACAATTGATTATTTGTTTTACAAAATTAAGACGTTCTCTCTAGACAGGTGACTGTTAAACAGATTTAATTATATTTACATATCCACCGACACTGTCAAACCATCCACTTTTAGAAATTTATAGAGCTAAAGAAAACTTAAATCTTTTTATTATCTACGAAGCCAAATCGTATCTGTTTATCAAAACCCAGAATGTCATCTGTTAAAATCCTTTATGTTGTCAATGGCGATGTTTACAGACTGCGGGCACGCTTCAGAGAAGAACAAAACGTCCCGTCAAAGGATTCGCCAAGTGATTGTGGTACTGTAAGTGATACAGTGAGTAGGTAAACGCTGCCTCTCTGTCCTCGACTACCCAAGAGTGGATAGACCCAGCAGGGGGAACACTCCACCGTGAAGAACATACTATTCCCTTCACACGACCCTGTCCATCACTTTGACTAAGGGAACCGGGCCGATGCGATCTCAATGAATCCTGCAAACACTCTTGAACATGATCGCTGTTAAAGGAAGGGACACAAACAAAGACCTTCTTCACAGTCATTAGTATGGAACGGTCAGATGGGATGTTTTGTAGATACTGTTGTGCGCTGCATGCCACTGTTAAGAGGTTTCCGACATGAAGAATCGTCTTAAAGGGACATTCCCGAGTTTGTAAGATGTTATCTACTAAGAGATACTTTTTAACGATAGTAATTATATATCAAATACATTTTTCTGCATAAAATATTAGTGGCCGTATATTAAACGTGTTCCTGATCGTTCTAATATTTCTACTAGGTTAAATTTCATTTTATTTCCTAAAATATATATTTTTCGTATGTACGAAATTATTTGAATACATCCAGTTTGGGCTTCTTACAAATACTAAGACGACCAGAAACACATTGAATATACAGACACTGATATTCTAAACAAGAAAATATATGTAATCTGTAAGTTTAATCGTAAAAATATTTTATTGGTCTGAAACATCTTACAATGCAGCAAACTCAGAAATGTCCCTTTAACGACTAGAAGTACATATTAAATCAAGTCTAAAAAAATATATGTCTTTATATTCAATATGTTTGGGTTTTAAAAAAATTATCTTAATGCCTGTAATAGGTCAAAGTTCATTATAATTTTTGTTTGGACTACTAGGTCGACCAGAATCTCATAATATTTACAGACCAGATTATTTTAAATAAAAAATATAATTCATATATAATATTAGTCGGTAATTGGCTGTATGGGTCGGGAAATAGCAACAGACTTACTAGTCTTTTTAATACCGGAACATGTGTTCATTTGGAACGAAAGTGTTCCATTAAAGGCGCATATTCAATGTTCATACACTTTTATAGAAGTTAAACATTGTTTGGGTGTATTTTTGCTTAAATGTATTATTTGGGGTAAACATATTATGATTTATTTGTGTGTTTGTTTGTGTGTTTGTTTGTGTGTTTGTCTGTTTTGGGTTTTTTTTTGTTGACATTCTTATTATAGTAATAGCACGAGACGTATCTCATATTCAGCACTGTACGATGTATTTATTTTCGGTAGTATGAGCATTTTTGTTGTTGTTATTATTATGATAATTTTTAAGAGCCATAACATTTATTTTGTCAATTACAGTAAAAGCGCGCGATTTTAAAAAATATATATATATATATATATATATATATATATATATATATATATATATATATATATATATATATATATATATATATATATTATATATGCTTATCAAACATTTATATTTGAATTTACTGCATATTATTTACAATATGTTATCAAGATTTATTACGTACGAGAATACTGTTTTTTGCAGATAGAGACACATTGTCTTTAGCATAATAACAATATATGCTTTTTTCTGTGGACGATGAGAACTCGATTAACGTGCCCATATCCCACAAAGCGTTCGTGTACGCCTATCCCAATAACGGTCTCTGGCATGGAAAGACATGACAGAAGTGTATTTAATTAATATGGGTAATGTTTATATTACTCTAAAAAGGAGGGGATGTGTATAAGGCTACTATACCGTAAATGTTTGAACTCCTAAAAATATCAGAATAACAATAATAATAATAATAATAATAATAATAATCAATACTTCCAAAACTATCGAAAATAAATACAGCATAGGAGTTTTAGTAGTAGCAGCAGCAGTTCTAGTAGTAGTAGTAATAGTAGTAGTAGTTGTAGTAGTAGTTGTAATAGTAGTAGTACCAGTGGTTGTAGTAGTAGTAGTAGTAGTAGTAGTAGTAGTAGTAGTGGTAGCATCAGCAGCAGTAGTAGTAGTAATAGCAGTAGCAGTAGCAGTAGTAGTAGGAGTAGCAGTAGCAGCAGTAGTAGTAGTAGTAATAGTAGTAGTAGCAGTAGCAGTAGCAGTAATAGTAGTAGTAGTAGTACCACTTAATATATACTAACTGGTCAGTAGGCACTATGGGAAAAAATCTTATATTTACGGTACCTGCAAGCAAGAATTTAGTTTACAAGAATAGAGGGGAAAAGAAAAGAAAAGAAAGAAAGAAAGAAAGAAAAAAACGCAGCAAAAATAGAGAAAGAAGAAAGAGTTCTGCCCTATTGACCAATTTAGACATTTCGCGCCAAAACGTCATTACCGAACAAAAGTCACTTAACATGAGCGGCTTTACACATGCCTCATCTGTATGTAGTCCCATGTTGTTCGATTTTCGTTTCGTTTCAATAAAGAGGCATAACTTTGAACTCCAGGCGCTCGTGTGCGTTATTTTATATATTATTATTCCGCCGACTGACCACTGATAAAGACGGAACCATCGACACCAAGAATAGACGCACCGTGAGGCGCGTGCGTGCATGCTAATTAGCCTACCTGCACGTTTGATAAGTTCTAAATATGCTATAAACATGCCAGTAAAAAGAATTAAACGCCGCACCGAAAATCGTTTTTCAAAAACATGCGGAAAAAGGATTAATTGGATAATATTGTACGACGCATTAACCTTAATACCCTGTTCAGATAATAGTTTGTATAAAATATTAAATTATACCGTATGCTTTTTTGAGCTTTGATAATGACAAATTTGTACACTTGGTGACCTATTTTGTCTGCTAACAGGTGGCGCTGTGCAGATCAATTCTCGTTAAGGTCTGAGGGCAAATTGCACATACGTACCTTATTATTATGTACACCCACGCAGGTACCCAACCCTGCCCCCAACATCAAGCGACAAAGACCATTTTGTTGCTGTCTTCAACAGTGAAAATGTCCGTAATAACAGCTATTAACGTTGTTTATTACATGTGTGTCAATTGTTGTTTTTCGCTGTGTCGTAAAACGGTTATTAGATTATTGCCGTAATGCAGAGTGGTGAGTGAATGTGGTGAACGGAAAATAGGGTTTCAATAAAACAGACAATCAAAAAGGGACAGAAAAGCATACACATAGAAAAGCGTACACAGACATTTACACCGGTTGAACACGAACAGGTGATCAGTCGCGAACAATTAGACTGGTGCCATCGTGTTCTATCATATCAAATTCATTTAATGTTAGACGCGAACACCAGTTACGCGAGCGACCGCGTGCGCTCGTACTCCTGAACAACAGCAACAACAACAACTACTACTCCTACTCCTACTCCTACTCCTACTACTATTACTACTACTACTACTAATAATAATAATAATAAAATATGTAGTCGGTGTTTGGTCAGACCAGTGTTCCAAAAACATTTTTTTTTGGTTTGTTTAAACATTGGTAGACGTATGCCAATGGCAAAGCGCTCGCTTGATGCGCGGTTGGTTTAGGATCGATCCTCGTCCGTGGGCCCATTGGGCAATTTCTCGTTCCTGCTAGTTCACCACGACTGATATATCAAAGGTCGTTATATGCACTATCCTGTCTCTAAGATGGTGCATATGAAAGATATCTTCTATTAACGGAAAAATGAACTATAATAGTTCAAATTTAGTAAGCCTTTGACATCCAATAGCCGATGGTTAATAAATCAATGTGCTCTAGAAGTGTCGTTAAACGGAACAAACTTTAACTTTAATGACTTCGACTTTGTCCCCAAATGATCTCATTTAGCCCCAAAAGTCATTATAAATGACTGACTGAATGAATGTATGAATGTTTAACGACACCCCTGCACGAAAAATACATCGGCTATTGGGTGTCAAAAAGTTATTATGAGTCACAATATTATTAGTCGAGGCGACGCAGCAATATTTCTGGTATACGCGGTAAATTAAAAAAAAATATTAAAAGAATTATGCGCAGTCAAAATCGACGAGCAATATATTTTGTTTGGTCTTAGCCGAAAACGAGAAATAATACATTGCCGATTAGTTCGTACAATTATTATTATTAGCTCCAAGGCTTTCGTTTTATTTTCTTCATCTTGTTTGTTGTTACATCAAATTTCGTGATTTGTTTTTATTGAACGCAATAATAGAAAATGTCACCATTGTAATAACGATGTTGAAGATGAATACCACTTCATGCTAGTGTGCCCATTATTCCAAAACTTAAGAGAACGATATATCAAGTTATACTACAGACGGAATCCTTCTGTCTTTAAATATATACAGCTGATGCAAACCCAAAACACTAAAGAATTAATTAATATTGGTAAATATATTTGTTTGGCATACACGTTATGGCACTCATCTGTTGTCTAATATTATAAAAGTTATTACTATTCAAACGCATATGTTATAACTGTGAATGTAGTACTTCCATACATGCACTTATTTAATATCTTTTGGTTTATATATTTTAATGTATTGTTACTTAATAAGTTAGATCAAAAGTATGTGATTCATTGTATATAATAAGTCAATTCTCCTGTGTAAATATATTGTGCTGATAAGCTTTTAGCTTAAAGCAATAAACGAACTGAATTGAATTAAATATTTACAGTTCTTTACATGGTGTTTTAACTTAACTTCAGAATTGTTATATTGATGCTGATCGACTGTTCATTTACATCTTTACCATTGTCGTTAAAATTTGTTCATTCATTTAAATTAAGATTTAAGCAACTCTAGGCACACACGTCAACTCTAGACTCTGTCCAGAAGAAAAAATAACCGTTAGTTATATTAGATCCCAGTAAGACAGAAATCGACGTAGTAGCTTATACATCTCCCCACTGAGCCGTCCGTCCTGGGTCGCGAAACCAATACCTACCAGTCAACCAATACCAAAGAATATTAGTTTTTTGTGTGTTTAACGACACCACTAGAGCACATTATTTTCTTAATCATCGGCTATTGGATGTCAAACATTTGCTAATTTTTACCCGTAATCTTAGAGAAAACCCGCACCACTTTTTTTCATTAGCAGCAAAGGATCTTTTATATGCACTTCCCCCACACAAATGACAGCACATACCACGATCTTTGATATATCGGTCGAGGAGCACTGGTGGGACGGGAACAAAGTTAATAAGAGAATTGACTCCACTGAGGAGGTTCGATCCTACGATTTAAGGACCTCAGGCGAGCGCTCTACTTACTGCGTTAGAAGACGCCCGTCAACCAATGCCCAGCACTACATCAAAGAAGTCAGTTGCCAGACTTTGTGGAAATGTTCATTCAGCCTTTTAGCAGATAAGATTTCGTGGTATCTGATTTTAGTCTGTGTTTTTTTTGGTTGTTTTTTTCTAATATCGAGAACCTGGTAATTTCAATTTCGTATTCTAAAGATAAGACAAGAAGCAAAGGGACGCACAATGTTAATTTGTTTAATCGGTCTGTTTACTCAAGCAAATGTTGTTTCTGTTAAACCTCGTCCAACAACGCAAACGCTAATTACAAAAAAATAAAGACTCACAAATGACACCACGTACCATCTGGTACGAGCATTCTTAACACAGACATCAAGATTATATACTGTTATTTCTCCGTTCCCAGCGTCCCTTGCAGCGCGTGCGCCGCACGTGCGCGACAATGACGTTCTGGAAACAGTTATGAAAGTGACCCACTGTCGGTCATATCCGGCTACAAAGCCCGCGGCAGGAAGTGGAGGAAATCATCAGTTTGTGTCCGTCTCGACTTTCACGATTGGCTGATATCGGATGGCGAATACCTACTTGTCGACGCCGCCGCATGCCGCCGCATGCTTCCTTTGACGCCAACATTGACAGTGCCGCGATAATTACATAGCCACCGACTACTGGCCAAAACCTGCATAAGCCTTAACCATTGGTCGCGCATTTTGTCAAACATTTGAGGAACAAAACCGAATGTCAAAGAATACATTTGGCGACACATTCTGTTTTGTGAAAGAGGTAGTTATTCCGTCATTTACGTGGCGCGAACTATGTCTACGCTTACATGAAATTAAGTTATTGGACAGATTTTTTTCTTTCTTTCTGTCTGTGTTTTTCAAAATGATGACGGAATCGAATTTCACAATCGACAGAACGTGTCTGTCCCCATACATGCCACTCGAATGCATGTGTTTAAGACTTCAAGAGCATGTCAGATATGTATAATACATTAGGAGGAGAAAAAGCATGTCATGCTTGTTTATCGATGATACTTAAAAATGAATTGTACATCAAACGAAGTTTTGCGTGTCTGGTTTATGAACTGAGCTGTTGTATTGCGTACGGACGTACACCGACAAAGAGTTGAACTCTCGTAGAGAGTCGTGGAGAATAATGAATCATGCTTCACTTTAAAACATATTATTTGTTCAGCCACTTAACCGGCAAATGCAAACACGCGTCGCATCTAGTGGTAACTGTTTACGTGATAGGAACATTAATAATAATAATAAGAAGAAGAAGAAGAAGAAGAAGAAGAAGAAAAAGAAGAAGAAGTAGAAAATGATGATGAGGATGGTGATGACAATTATCAGTGATGGTGGTGATGATGATGATGATGATGATAGTGATGATGATAATGATCATGATAAAACAGACAACTACCCGACATCACCACCAAAATGAATATCATCATCATTATCATCATCATCATCATCATCATCACCACCACCACCACCGTCATCATTTGCAAGTCGTTGAGGTAAATTGCTAGTAGTGCACTGGCGTCGGCATATAGGATTCAAAAGAAAAGAAAACCGAGTTCTTGAAAGCTATCGTGTTCATTCATCTGTACAGGGATTTGAACATAGCTCAGTGGTACAGCGCTCGCCTGATGCGCGATCGACTGGTGGGCCCATGGGGCTATTTCTCGTTCCAGCCAGTGCACCACGACTGGCCTATCAAAGGCCGTGGTATGTACTACCCTGTTTGTGGGATGGCGCATATAAAAGATCCCTTGCTGCTAATCGAAAAGAGTAGCTCATTAAGTGGCGACCGCGGGTTTCCTCTCTCAATATCTGTGTGGTTCTTAACCATATGTCCGACGCCATATAATCGTAAATAAAATGTGTTGAGTGCTTCGTTAAATAAAACATTTCCTTCCTTCATCCGTCATTATCGTCATCATCAACAAACAACAACAACAACAACAACAACAAAATGCTATTTAACGACCCCCAGCACAAAACTACATATTGTATAAAGTAGAAGATCAACATCAAGGTAAGAAAGGTGAATTTTAACATTTTGTTTAGACCTCAAAATATTTTTAAAAACATTAAAATTAATTCTGGGCGGATTTTTTAAGAGATTCCACCACATTAAGTTCTGTTGCCAAATATATATTTTTTTCGTTGGATTCAGATTATTGTTTCAGTACATTACGAAAATGTGGGACTCACTTCAGTTAAATGAAATAGAAAACCCTTTACTAAGATTTTGTTGTATAGATGAAGGAAGGAAAGAAATGTTTTATTTATTGACGCACTCAACACCTTTTATTTACGGTTATATGGCGTCGGACATATGGTTAAGGACCACACAGATACTGAGAGAGGGAAACCCGCTGTCGCCACTTCATGGACTACGATTTCCGATTAGCATCAAGGGATATTTTATATGCACCTTCCCACAGACAGGATAGTACATTCTACGACCTTTGTTACACCAGCTGTTGAGCACTGGCTGGAACGAGAAATAGCCCAATGGGGCCCACCAGTCGATCGCGCATCAGGCGAGCGCTGTACCACTGAGCTATGTTCAAATCCTTGTACAGACGAATGAACGCCATAGCTTTGTAGAACTCGGCTTTCTTTGGTTTTGAATCGTATATGCCGACGACAGTGCACTACTAGCAACTTCGCTCGCTCGATGCGCGGTCGGTCTGGGATCGATCCCCGTCGGTAGGCCCATTAGGCTCTTTCTCGTCACAGCCAGTGCACCACGACTGGTATATCAAAAGCCGTGGTATGTGCTATCCTGTCTGTGGGATGGTACATATAAAAGATCCCTTGCTGCTAATCGGAAAGAGTAGCCCATGAAGTGGCGACAGCGGGTTTCCTCTCTCAATATCTATGTGGTCCTTAACCATATGTCTGACGCCATATAACTGTAATTAAAATATGTTCAGTGCGTCGTTAAATAAAACATTTCTTTCTTCTTTTTTTTTTACTAGCAACTTACCTCAACGACTTGCAAAAACTTTAAAATGAATGGATTATCAAACTATTACAAGATAAAGTTTACCCTTGGTGATAAGCACTTTTGAAATTTACAGATATTTAGGTTTAACTTTT